>NC_053129.1:24336502-24636502 GCF_010015445.1 Perca fluviatilis | reverse complement strand
AACATTTATGTGATCATGAACCAAATACTCAAAAGTTAGCAAATTCTCCTTTAATATCCTCTCGACTGTATTGTGCTGTAGTTTATTACAGTAGGACGTTTGAATTGGTCAAATATAAATGTAATATTTTCTGCAGTCCAACCCAGCCTAGTTTCCAGCCCTTTGGAACGGTATTATGGACAAACCTGCACTCTAAGAGGTGTTGAAATCCTTTCACATAAAACATTCACTCACAGAGTCCTATGAGAATCAAACTGTAAGGCACCTGAGGATTTGTCATGTACATAATTGCCAAACTACTAAGCCCCTCATATCATGGTGGGTGAAAATATGCAACACAGATGCGAAAGAACAACATTTAGCTTTTCGTCAGAGATGCCATGTTTATGTTGAGTAACCTTTAAGTACACAACAGGAAAATGGTACTATGATTGTAGAATAGCCCTGCTTGATACCACAAACACACGTCATAATGTGTATTTCACGTCACACATACTGTAATAGTGTACGTCACTCGCAGCAGCTGGTGTCCCTGTGACTTTTGAGGACATCTTTATGTCTGATATCTGTCTTTCTGACAGGTGATTGGTACAAAAACAGTGACATCATTTTTCATTCCAGCCAGTGATGTTAAGCCTTGTCACTCTGCTGTGCCCTTTTATGCTCTCCCACTTGGTTATAGTCAGGCTTTAATAGTGGTGCAAGACTACTTGACCAAGAAGGAAAACCAACTAATTATCTGTACTACCAACATTTTAGAGATTTTTCTCATGCCTACTGGTTGGAAAGTGAAACTGATTTAAACAACCTGCAAGGAAATTACTTGCAACAAAAAGTACAAACTTGAAACGGTTTTAAAAGTTTGTTTTTTTAAGGAAAGCCTGGATTGATGATAATGAGTACCAGATCAAGTACTACTACACATGGTGGAATCACAGTATGCAGTCTGTGGGAAGTAGACTTGATTTGCATGACTTTCAGTCAGGTGGAAGAGCAGTTGGATTGATGGAGTAGCCCATCAACTGTTGTCAGAATTCAGAGAAACTGGTGTTACTTCCTCTGGGGGGCAAGACTTAAGGAGGAACCAGTGAAATAAATGAGGACTTTAATATTTCAAACAGTATCCTCCATCTTTTCAAATGATGAGTGAAGATGCTATTTATAGACTTGCAGGGAAGATGGAAGGTTCTTGTTCACCATCAATACTTTTGCTTAATGACCAAAAGGGCCTAGACTTTTGGATAGCACTACTGTGTATCAGTGTTTAGTAAAGCCAGCCCTTAACCATGTTTAGCTGGATTAGATTTGTATATATATATTAATTAAGAGCTAAGCTAAGAGAGGACTGATGTTATATAACATCAGTCCGCTCTCTAAGAGCTTAGCTCTTAAAATTGAACGGGCACAATAGACATTATTTATTAATAAATAATAAAGTAGTAAACTCCCTCCTAGTTAGTTATGGTATGTATGTATCCCCCAAAAGTATGACTATAGTCTACCAAGCAGGCCAAGAGAAGGTTAGTAGGTAGATTATGCGTTGTAGAAAAAGTACAGAATGTGTTACTTCCTGTGAAGGATGTGCTGGAGAATAGATAATGAAATATAGATTAGAAGAAGAGAAACTTAACTGACTTTAAAGTCACCATAACAGGTGTCACTATGCACCAAATTGTAATGGGAGAAGTGGGCATCCTTGGTGCATTCCTACTGAAACAGAACATTTAAGCACTGCAATTTGTAGAAGATGAATTGCCAACCTGTTCTTCAGATTGAATTTGAAATGGAAAAGGTTTAATAAGCTGAGATGACTTCAAATAATGTAGCTTCTTGTCTAAAGAGGGTAATCATCAGAGTTGGATCCTTCTTCCCTGAAATACAATATAAATGGTGTGTTAATGTTGGAGGTAAAGCCCCTTATGGGAAGAAGATGCTGGGGTTTTAAGTTCAATGAATTCTGTAGAGAATTCACTGAACTTAAAAGTAAGCCCTTGACATTTTAACAGTTTCTGTAATTACATAATGCACTTGATTTTCTAAGCAAATTATTCTTCCCTTCAGTTCCTAGTCCTTTAGTGTATACTGTGGCACAGTATTAATACAGTAAAGAGATATACAGTTAAATAAAGTAAACTACTCGACTAGAATTTGGTTTTAAGAATTAAGTTACTGAGGAAGCTGGATAGGTCTTGAGAATACACTTACTGGGCATTTAAATCTAAACTCCAGAGAAAATGTGTACTATGTTGTATAAATATTGTTACTATGTGTAAACGTATCAGCAAATATGGTTCATGGTATATATACTGCATGAAGACCTTCACATAGGCAATTCTTTAATCTGTATTTAAATTGTGAATTGACTTGTAAATATAAATTGGCCAGCATTCCATTTTTTATTTTAAAGGTCCAATATATAATATATTTACTGTAGGCCTAATAAATCCCCAAATGAACCAAATTCATCATCAGATATTAAGGCAACATGCTAAGTTGAATGTCAGTATTTTCTCCTATTTAAGATTTCCGTTCTGTGACAGAATTTCTGTTTATGTTTTGGCGTGTTGTTATCAACTGCCCAGTTTGTCAGCCAGGCCGGGTTGCCAGATATAACTTTAAAAATGTAAACCCAGCATGCTACAGCCGTAACGTTAGTACAGTCATGAAAGCAGCAACAAACAAACAGGATAACGGAGATAGATTCTACCCGACCTAAAAAAAAACGGTTGCATGACCAGAGACGTAACCAACCCCGGGTAAATATTGGAGATGTATATTTGAAAGATGGAGACAGCTTAGAGCGCAAGAGGACGCCGAGTTGGCTAATTTCCTCCTGAAGTAAGGTAGCTAAGCATTAGCTTCAGGCTAATTTATCACGGCTACAAGGGACCGGCATTTTATGTCATTTCAACATTTGTGTACTCACATTGAATTATATAGCTATACTGGAGTTGGTTACTCACAAAAACAATTGAGACACAGCCAGTAAAGTGATCCCAACTGGTCCTGGCTAACGCCGCCATGCTAACCCTGCTAACTGCTAACGTTACCGGAGGACCAGGCAGGTGGGCGGGCCACGGTTGTTGACAACGTGTAGTTTTTTTAAGCCAAGAGAGGGGGGCTGTAAATCGGAAAGAGGGGACCGTGAGTTTGCAGTGCGTTTAGCGATTGTTGCCGTAATTCTAAGCCAATAAAGTGTGTTCAGTCGGGTGGAGAGGACGGCAAGGTTGTTGTGTTTTTAGCGGTTCCTACCGTAATTCTAAGCCGAAAATGTGTGTCTGTCAGTTGGGTACAGAGCTCCGCATGAGCATGGGCTTTTATGACATTTTATGTCATATTGCCAGCATCTAACGTCTACTCCGCTGTGCTGTAATGTCTGGCTATGTGAGACAAGTATCTAGCAACATTGTTATGGCTGCTCCTTCAGCGCGCTTTGGAGGACGGTCTGGCAAAGCGAGACTATGGATGCTGCGGTCTCAGCCTGGCAAACTCCGTGATCTCCGAGTCTGGGGAGGAGGGATTTACAATATTTCACGTATAAAACAATAAACTGTATTATTTTCTGGAACCCGCATGAATTGATCCTACTTAGCTAAATATTTTAAAGAAATGCTTTAATATCAGTTAAAAGCACATTATCTGTGAAAAGTAGCAACCTGGCATCTTGTCACTATATTTTTATTGTTCTTAATAAAAAAACAAACCAAATAGAAAAAACTAAATTGAGTTTAATAAAAAATCAAACAAAAAGTCAAAGTTTGGGAGTGACCTCTCTCCTGTCCAATTTAGTTGAATTTTCAGCAGCTGCTGAGCTCCTGCAAAGTTTTTTTTTTTTTGCATCGTTAGGGGCTTTACATTCATGAGTGCTTTGGTTAAGGCCGTCTGGTAAGGTAAGGGTTTCAGATTTAGCACTGATGTACACAAGTCACAAAGTAAAAGCTATTTTTCAGACAAATGCAAGCAAAATAAACCCCATCATAATCTCGACAAGTATGACTCACTGCTTCGAACAAGTATTTACAGTACCAGACTTCCCTCACCTACTGAGTGCTATTGTAATTACAATAAAATGGGAAACATTAAACACTACTGCAGCATAATTCTAGTGGCCCTAAATCAAAAAAACTTTAATTAGCTGGGATTAGATTGGCAAATAAGGATGAATGGGCATGCACTGCAAATGTTAGGGAAACATTGTTGCTGTGGTATAAAATATGGACAGGTACAATGCAGTATGTTCAGCTAGCTATAGCAGTATGCCCTTGGCTCAGGGTGGGCATATTGGATTTGACTTTAAGGTTGGTGGAATGTCAAAGCCTGTAATCTCTCCCATCTGATAAATAAATATACTGGCCTTTTTGCAGGTTAGAAAGGAAGTTAAACCATAAAACCTTCTCCTCATTTACATAACTGAGGGCAAGAGCATTGCAAAGATGATCTTTTCTAAAGTCACAATCTACTACAAGTCTTCGGAGAGACAACGGGCACCATATTAATAAATCTCTGTTTAAAAAGTCCTTGAGTGTGTGTGTGCGTGCACGTAGGACTGGGTAAAGGACAACAGTTTTAGAGTAAAAAGCAGCACCATTTACTATAGTAACTGAATATTGTTAAAGTGTCATTTGCACCTGTCTTTCCTAGACTACATGAGCAGATCAAAAACAACCACAGAAGTGTTTTCATTATGCCCCACTTGGAACAAAAGGTTGGATGCAGTGTGTTGATGAGATATGGTTTCTGTTAGCTGAGAAACAACCCTTAATCAGCAAGACAAATGCACTGTCAAATCAACCCACCACTGTTTCAACTATAAATACTAAATGTATACTGTAGATTGTGATGTCGATCATATGATAGATACTGTTAGTATAATTAAAAGTGTTAGAATCACAATATTGTAATAATGAGAGGCCTGAATGGCATCAGCAAGAAATGAAAACACAAGGTGCAGTTTATATAACCTATAGTAAGTAACATGAAATTCTGTAGTAAATTTCCCATATCTGTCCTTGCAATTCAACTGCAACACTATCACATGAGCTTCAAAAACTACATTTCCCTTGGAAATACAAACATGAATATTATAAGGTGCAAAATGCATTGTTTGATACAGTCACTTCTTCCAGGCTGCGCAAAACTGTCTTTTGTTAATAATTCATATTTGTTCTGCAATGGAATGTATCCTGCAGCAAATAACGTACATAGCTTTAAAAATGTATAGTCCTAAGAGTGTATGGTAGTACATGAATGGAAATGAATAAATGCTGAAATGATGGTCTAGGATTTCTAGATTCTAGGATAGCCTTATTTTTCAGATCTCATTCAGCAACACTGGTCAGCGGCTGCAGCATGCCTGGTTAAAGATGGATAGATTATATAGTTGTGCAGAACCTCAGACACGCTGTAGAACATTTTAAAAAACATTATTTGGACTATTTTTGGCCGGAAATTGATCAAGCAAGGTACCAGGTTTTAGCCACCTCCATAGAAAAGGCTGGATGTGAAATTAGAACCTCATCAAAAAGAAAATGTATTTGTATTATTTTCAGCAATTAGACAAAATATTTTATTCACAATCAATTTCTGCTGCCGCTGTTCTTTCAGGATGCTTTAGCCAAAGACCATTGTTGCTGTTGAGAAGTGAAAAGTTGCACTTTGTGTTTACTTTTGAATGTGGCAAGTATAGCCTTATCACAGCGGGGTAATGACAACAATGGTGAAGACTGGAGTTTTAACAATAATGGCCATGACCAAATAAATCGCCAACTTGAAATAATGCTGAAATAAATACCAGTCCCTTGTGGGTTTAAAGCGACACTAGGCAACTTCACGTTACTGGCTCATGTTTACCAATCCAGCTGGCCTGTAATCAGTTTTAACCAAGAAATACCAAAAGGGCTAGAGGCAAAATGTCGCTGGTGTGTCTATTTATTTATTTATTTTTGTGTTGAGCTTCATTTTAAATGTTTTATTTATTACTTTCTGTGAGAAAACAACCATCCACATCTGACTCAACTGACTCATCTAACTTCTCACTCAGGATAGATGGGGCGTTCTTCCCTATGGCAGTGCCACATTGTCATTTAAGCTGATAACTACAACAACAAATTCTTGCCTAGTGTAGCTTCAGTAGGGGCAACCCAAAGAATGGCGACAGATGATGAAAAAGTGGATGAGCAGTGACAGATGACAGCAGGCTGGATGTGATGCGACGAGCTGGTATTGGGTGGAGGTGGACAAGAGGAGCTAAGGATGAATCCGTAAACCTCAAAGCCGTGTCTGGGCTTCAGGGATGTAGATCTCGATGCTGTCTGCCCTCTCTGTGGCTGAGTTCTGTCTGAAAGAAGCTGCTCGTTTGGCGGCCATGAGGCGTCTGCGGGCTTCCTGTCGCTGGCGGTCCTGAAGGTCCAGAGAGCGCTCTCGCATGATACCGCCACGCCCCTTGGACGGCCGCTTTGGCATAGGTGGTGGCCACTTCCGCTCCTTAGGATCCAGAATGACATGATTAAGCAAGGCAAACTAAATTGTAGGGTTCTTATTCTATGTATCTGACAGCACTCGTTGATTCATAGGGCAATGCAAATAAAACGGTGTATCTCAATCAACAGTGTAGGAGTCTATACAGAAGAGGATTAAGGCCATGTGAAAAATGTATTTCCAGAAAATGCTAAGTTTTATTCACTATGGAGTGCACAGCTTTAATTGACTTTGGCTATAATCCTTTAACATATGGACTCTTTGTATATTGGAAAGGTGTGTGTCATGGACAGACCTAGGCCACTTTGCCTCATCTTAGGTATCACAGTTTGTTGTGCCACAGCATGAATCATCATCAGAATTCTCACTATTGCTGAGGTGCTGTATATTTATTCAGCAGTAAGACATTCATGTGAACCAGAAGATGTTCGCTCAAACAAAAGGCATCTAGAGACACTACAGCAACTATAAATTGATTATGTTGCTAGAACATTACCCTTTGCAAAGATTGTTTGCAACATTTACCCGTGAAGGCAGTACAACTTCACCCATATGACCTACAAATCTGAACATACTAACATACAAAACCTTTTGAATGCAAGGCAAGCTTTTGTGATTGCTTGGCAAGCTGGTGTTAAGTGTATAACTGTGATTGCCTTGAAGGATAGAAACCCAATACAGAGCATCTGTGTCACTGTTTGGGCCCAGCTTTATGGAGCTTGCAATGTGCCTATTAACTGCTGGAGGTAAATAACTCTCTTACAACTACAACTGTAGCATGAAGATAATTATTCAAGTGCCCTGAAGGAGCTCTTCTATCTCTAAAACCACATTACTATCCAAATGTGCTTCTTACAAATGCAGCTCCACTCTTACAAATGTGCTTTTATTTCAGCTGGATAGTTTGATATTCTAAATGCTTTTTATTTTAGTTTTATTTTTAACAGTGACATACTTTGAAATCAAGTTTTTAAAAATGCTATCAACAATTTACAGTATAATTTGTTTTTTAAAGAATGGCAAGTATGTCAAAAGTTACATGTGAAGTGCTTTCATTCACCACTACACCTACCTGTCTTAAAGATGCAGTAGGTAAGTCTTATAAAACTAACTTTCTGTCATATTTGCTGAAACTGACCCTATGTTCCAGTAGAACTACATGAATTATGTAAAAATAATTCCACCGCTCCCGGTTGATTTTCTCCAATCAGGGCCACAGCGGTGGTCTATCTGCCTGTCAGTCACTGCTCAGGCACATGCATATATAGCGTTCTCCCCTCCCCCCGCCCCACGCACGAGCTGCAGAAAGGTTTTCCAAAACTCCGTGAATATTGGAGTGGCTTTTCAGAGGTGGCGTGGCTGCAGGATTTTAAAGATCTGAAGAACGATGCAGATGTAGCCACATTTCCTCTCAACAGGTAACATAATTACCATGAATGATTTATCTTTCACTTGGTTATTAGTAGTCAAAAGTCCACAAAGCTACGTTGGTGAGGATAATAGTAACGTTAGCACAGTGGTCGGTCTGATATGATGCTGAAATGGCTAACGGTAGCCTGCTAGTTAGCATCGTTTTACTGTTGGTGATTAAAGTTAACATTGTGTTGGTGTTTAGTTGTTAAACATGTTGTCTGACATGCCGGCAGTTCTGTCAAACTCCGTTGTGTGGGAGGGGCTTAGGAGACGGTTTGGGCTGCAGCAGAAAGGGGGGAGGGACTGAGAAGTTGTCGATGTTCAAATTTGTTGGCAAAGTCCTGGATCTTCACAATCTTACCTACTGCAGCTTTAAGACTTAACCAGTGTTCTGTGTAAAAGCAAAGCCAGCAAATGGTACAACTAGCCAGTGCTGTGTGTGGTGTCACTGTTTTGTAACAATTAAGGCAAAGTTTACATTACCACAGACCAAAAGCAGGTGATTAGTTACTATAATATTGGATGTGACAAATAAATATGGCCAATATGGATCTGACAGATAAAACAAGTCCTGCATTAACTGATGTTTTTATAGGAAAACATTTTAGATGATGCTACTAGTTTTCTAAGCCTCCTCACATTGTCCTTCCAGTGTTATGATAAGAATGATTAACTTCCTGCTGGTCACAAGCCTAAAAAGGACGGCAAATGTTGTCAATATAGTTTTTTTTTCTTCAAAAGCTGAGCGAGTGCATCTAGAGCCCATTAAGACTAATTATTATGAGTTTGTGGATCCCAGCTACCAGCTCTACCTTCTTTGCTGGGCTCTCCACCAGCTGCCACTGGTTGCTCTTGATCTGCTGCAGCTCATCAAACTTGGCAGTGACGTCATCAATGGAAAGCTGCAAGAGGTCCCAGAATCCAGCCAGGTCCTGAGATGTGGGTCTGGGCATGGCACTAGGGTCCTGAAGAGACAGTGGAGTACAGAATGTAGTGGGTTATTCGTACTCAAGTGAAATTATTTCCCGTCTTTGTTAGATGCAGGACTACTAAACACTAATCACAAGCATTACACCACCAGTATCACACTAAACTTAAATTAAAAAGCAACAAAAAAGCTACAGTTTTAAATAATTGGAATATATATATGCGTGTGTGTGTGTGTGTGTGTGTGTGTGTGTGTGTGTGTGGGAAACCAGCTGATGTGCGTGCGGTCATGTGACCGGTTGCCAATCAGGAAGTGATAAAAAGCTCACCAGGTGTAGTCATTAGTCCCCTTACCTCTCACTGAGCGCACTGCGTTTGTGTGGATTCTCCAGGTATGAAAACGTGTGGCTGCGGTAATTTGGGGAGCAAGTACAGCTTAAGGTTGATTTCTGATTTTGGTCCCACTGGGTTGATAGCCAGGCACAAGTTCCCGTCCTTCACGGGGTGAACTGGGACAGATTGACGGTAATGCCTATCAGCTGTTTTAGCCATATGTGGTAGCAATTAATATTTCAGCTAAATGTTACCCTTTTTGTGTTGCTTATGCCACCGCAAGCCATGCGCTACTTCTATAGAATGTTTTTCAACTTGTAGTTTCTTTGTAGGTTTTAGTTTACCACTGACCACCGCTGCTGTGGCTGTAGAGCTCCGGAAAATACTCCTCCTCCCGCATTAACTGTGCTATTGGAGTTTGTGTCCTTGCAAAGTAGGCTTATATTTTTCCTATATTTTACTATTAATGTGCTAATAAATTATTTGCAACACACTTTGTAACTTTGTGACTGGCCACTAATGTATGTTTGTTTTCTCAAAGGGGGACCAGTCCAGTCACTGTTTTCTACAGTTATTTTACCATTTTGTTTCTTTTGGTTATTTGCCTTGGTTGATTATTTTCTTGTGATTTCATACTTTGTAGTGAATCGTGTAGAAATATGTGTGTAGTGCATGTCCTTGTCGGTGCTGGGCCTTCGGTCTCCTCTTTCTGTCTCCCACAGTCGTCTCCCGGAGTGGTGTGTGCGTGCCGACCCGACCTTCCTACTTTGAGGAGAGTAAGACCACATGTATCTGCCATCTAATTTATTGTTTTATTATTCTGCCAAATTGCTATTTTAATTGGAAATCTTTTAAACTTTTTGTAATAAAACCAAACTTATTTTTGTACAATATTTGCCTCCTGTAAATTGTCCCTGTTAGGGGAGAACCAGAGTTGGTCACACAACATACTAATTAACATAGTAAGGGTTCAAAGGGTTCCTCCTAACCCTCAATAGGAGGTGGCGTTGTCAGGTCTGAAAGGTTTTATGTTGCTCCGGCACTACATACGGACGGACGATCCATCCATCCACCAAATCTATGTTGTAAATTACAACTTACTTTCGGGACATACATAGCCACCTCACCATTCCCACCACTGTGTGGCAGCGCAGCATCAACATTGTTTCATAACCTCAACTGACTCCCTACACTGCCTTTCATTGCATCTTTATATCAGCAGAGTTGGTCTATTGTATGCTGAAGCAACAACAATGATTACTAATTATCAATTGTAATTTTATGGGCATATGCAGTGAGGACAGAATTCATTGATTCATCAATTAATTTGCTTTAGAACTTTAGAATTTCCCTTCTCTACCAACAAAGTGTGCATGAATTACTGTCAGCACAGGTATGCGTGTGTGTGTATATATACAAACTATTATTGCATTCTACTGTATTTCTTGTGTAAAATTTAAATGACAAATCTGGTGCTCAATGTTGCTGAATTTCTGTGGTGCATTGCTGTTCATAATACCTACTGTACCCAGTTGGCAACTACAAATCAAAATTCAATCTCATCAGTCAGCCACATACAGACGTGCTGATAAGCCTAGACACTAAACACAATGAGTGTGATCTCAGACCAAGAAAAGGTCTGTCAAGTTAAACTTCAAAGGTTTGGAGCTTTTTATAGACGCATCATGCAGTTCCCCCTCCATCCAAAAGGGAAACTGAGTCATTCTCTTATTCAGACACGTCTTCAAGCTCAGGGCAATCTAAGGCTTGTCACTACCAATGTTAGACTTAATTCATCATCCCATTATCTAAGGGGAGAGAGAGCGGTCCAAAAGAGAGCAACACACAGAGTTAAGGCACACACCAAAACAGGGCAGTGATAAAGCAGGCAGACCACCTCCACAATGTTTAGCATTTCATTCAAAAAAGTAGCTATGCTTTGGTAAGGTGTGATTAAGTGGCTTTCTGTTTCTTCCACTGTCTCTCTCTACTGTATCTGCAGAAACATTCCCATTTATGACACTATCATCCTATGATATATGCTGACTCTGTGGATAGTTAGCATTAGAAAAGGTATGAATTTCTAGTCGACGTGACATGAGGGCTAAACAGTGAGACAGTGTGGCAGTCCATTATTCAAACTCTGAGATCCCATTCAAACTGCTGCCTCTGTGCACTAATGGATAGCTTCAACACAGGTGCTGCTTCCTATTGGAATTCCCCTTTCATTAACTGTGGGTTCAATAGTGGCAGAGAGACTGCTTCACTATTGATCTGTGTTCTATTTCTGGAAGGCACACAAGTGCATCATTGGGCCAAGCACCTTCTCAGAGCTCTGAGAAAGAGAGGCCTATCAACAAGTTTACCCCTGGTCTTTCGTGTTTTTCTATTAACATATTAACAGCATGTAGGTCGATACAGTGTTCTAGTTCACAAACACATACTACTCACCAGATTCTGCTGACATAGCCAGTAAAACTGCTGAAACTTTTGAGACATAAGTAGCTGAGCACTTCCCACGGCACTCCGGATTTTTCCTAGGACTGGTGGACACACACACACACACACGCCCATATATAGAGAGAAAGAGACAGACAGAAATAGAGAGATTTTGGTTTTTATCACTGCACAGCTTGGCAAAGGCTAACATGTCATTCACAAGGATCCAATCTGCTCACAAAACACCTATCATGATTCTGTGTTTTCATAGTCAACATGACAGCCAATACCGTGAATGTTCACTTTGGCTATACTGTTATAAATACTGCAAAAAAAGAAATTATCATAGAGAACATATCATGTAAGCATTGACCTCAGACAAAAGCAGCTCCTGCTTTGACAAGAATGTAATTTCACTCAGGACACTCACTCTCCTCTGTCAGGTCATGCTCCTCTGCTTCTCTCTCCATCTCTTTGCACCATCCCTCCAGTCGCTTGGTTTCATTGTGAAGGAGCTGCATGAACCAGCTGCCGTCCCTGCGAAGGGGGGACACTCGGCCTGTTTCGGCGCTCTCCAGACTGGGTTCAACCAGCCAGGTTTCAGGCTGTGGGCTGGGGGGCCCACTGGAAGGCCGGTTGTCCTCCCTGTAACTGAACAGGCCTTGTGTGCGCACCGTACGGATGGCCCCATACTGCGTGGGCGTGCTGGGCTCAGAGTGGCGACCGAAGCCACCACCAAACTGCAGGCCCTTGTCCTCCATGGAGGGAAAGCCCTCCAACTCCATGTCTGCTTGTACTGCAGTGGTCACACTGTTGGAGCGCTTGAACCTCCCATGCCTAAAAATGCACGAGTTACAGGGACATTGGTTGAAAATGTAGTAAACTTTGACTATGGACACTGTGTTTCTTCTGTCTGAGCCACATACCGTTTGTGATCCTCCACCTGGATACCTATAGAATGGAACTGAGGAAGGCCTTTAGTTTCAGTCTCAGAGTCTGTTACAGTTTCCACCTGGTAAATACAGTCAACAGAACAATGTCAAATGATCATCATTCACAACTGAAATGAACACACAGTACAGTACAGACGCACATGCCTGCTATTCAAAATGACAGCTTGATATTTAGAAATGTATTGTATGTTGACGAGATTTCTTACCTACTTTGTATTATAGAAGATTTAAGTTTCCATTTTTGTCTTTCAGCTAGCAAAATAATAGCTGGATGTGCTGGTTCTGATGGGGGCTTTTAACAATTAAAAAAACGTTGCTCTTTATTTACAATTCAATATTTAACATCTGTTTAAAAAAGTTACAAAAGAGCTTATTTTCACATGTAGGCCTGTATTGATGCTGCTCAAACCTACGGAATTTTTAAAGTGCTAAACAAGAACCATGAAAGAGGCCACTCCCCACTCGTTCTTCAGGGTAGAGAGGTATACCAAAAGTCAGTGCAACTGTAAGAAACCAGCACTTGTGAGTGTGAACTACAAGTTAGCCTGTAATGATACACAAAACATGATCTGGAGGGTACATTTAATGCTTTCCAAGGTTTTGGAAATCCTGCTACAGCTTAATTGATTGCCTAAACCTGGTGTCATTAGTTCCAACATGTATAACTGCAGTGTGGGTAGTTGCATGGATGTCAATGAGGACCAGAATAAGTTCAACCTTGTTCAGGATTTTGGTATTCATAAAAAAAAAAGAAAATAGAGTAATTAATCAGCTGGAATTCTGGGTCACAGCTCGTACAGTGTCTACTCAACAGCTACATTTGCAAGAGGACAGTCAATTCTTTTGAACACCATCCTCAGCATTGCCCACAAGAGACGTCTCTGGGCAACATGCAGGTACAACGTGGTCCACACAGACAGCCATCTCCACAGTAGGAGCTAACAACTCAGGACATTTGCCTTCTAGAGATGCAGGAGCTACCTAAGTTAGTTGGACAGGCAGAATCCTTATCTTGTGGTGGAGCTACTCGTTTAGTTATGGGCTCTAATAATGATCAGGCCAATGAAAATCAGCAAGTTCCAGAAGAACTTAACAGGTTTAGCACCCAGATCACATGCTAGAACAAAGAGAGTAAGAGAGATCCTCATTTTTCTCTTCATTACTGCTGCCTTTAAATAAGCCCTGTCCATGTAATACAGCCTGACACTTGTAAAGGTCAAGAAGCCTCCAAAACCTTCTGGAATACTTCATACAGATTGGTACATTTGAGAATTTGTAATACTATAAGTAAAAAGACAAGGGATTAGCTAATTTGCACATGTGTAGTTGTATTGCTAATTCAACATTTTGAAGTCTGCCTGGGAATGTGGACATAGAGTAAGTCTTCAATAAAGAAACCTAATCCTTTTGTCAATAATCCAATGACTGCAATGCAATTAAAACAACTACATATTGTACATAAATATGTGCCTGTTGTGGTCTGATAAAAAAAGTGTATTTGTTATTATTAAGTTTTTTTTTTTATTGAAAACTGAGAGGTGGTTTTACTTTGACTGCATTTTACAGGGCAGCTCTTATACATATTAACAATCTGAATATCAAAATGGAAAAAAAGGAATTATCCTAGATAGAAAAAGATAGATGGGATTGGTGTAATTATCATGAAGGCTGGGTAGTGAGTTTGGTGACTGCAAAGAGAGCAGCAAATTGAATGGCATTGTCAGTTATGTTGTTACCTGTATCCCGATAGAGGAACGTGGGGTTTTGAGGTACTCCTCGGCCTTGGACACCAGCACTGCTTTGTCGCATGTCTGGACCGAGCTGTGGCTGCCCAAAGATGCATGCCTCTTGCCTGCTGCTGACTCCATGGCCATGGTGACCGCCTTGGTGCTGTCCAGGCTGTCCATGGAGCTGTAGATGGGACGACCAAGGCTATCCGTGGTCCACAGCCCACCCCGTGGATGCCTGCCCTCCTGGTAGGCATCTTGGGTGGACTCTGTACTGCTCTGGGCTGTCACAGAGATAAGAGGCTTGGTGGTGGTGCGCGGGGGCACAGGAGGTGGAGTCTTCTTGTAACTGGGAGGATATGATACCGCTGGATAGCACAAGCAGGATGAGAGGACGAGGACAAGGCAAGACAAGGGTAGAGGATAAAATAAAACGAGAATGAAAAATGTGGCAAAAAGCTGACAAGGACCAAGTGCTGCAGTTCACCTGTATCACACAGTGTGTGATAGAAGAGCATCATAGCATGATAGCAAGCATTAGGGCACTTTAGCACTTAAAGCAAGGGAAATGTCAGTAAGGTGAAAGGCAACAGCAGCTTTGTAATATGTGTGTGTTTATTGGGGAGGTTCAATGAAGGATTGTGGGAAAGATTTGCTCTGTTAAGTGCAAATGAGAATCTGATGGTAATCCATCCAGATGGACCTCACAGCAGAGAAACGTACAAACTTCATTTGCTGGATTGTTTTCTTCTTCACAGCTATAATAAAACACTGACTTTGATTTTTTTTGTAACAGTTGCTCAGCATACACATTTTTAAAATAATTTTGAATACATTTTTTTACATGGTGAATGAAGATTTCTCTTTTAAGAGACTGCAATATATAAAGTAAGTTTGCTCCATTAATTTAAAGAAAATAGCATCCGTTTGTTCAAGTCAGACCGACAATTTTTTTTTTAATTCCAAACAATGTTCCTTCACAGCTTGAGCCTAATGGTTAATGCCCTACATGACGGTGAATATCCATGAACCCCATTCATAAGTTTTTGTCAAATTTTAACCTAAAATCTGCATGAATCACAGAGAAAATGAAACTATGAAAAGAATCATAGCTGAAACTTTCTTTACACGTTTAAGCTCTGTCAAGACAGTCCTATAATGAGCATTCAGTCATTCACTCCTACATTACTTCTGGTCAATTCATTTAGTCATTCACTTGTGAGTCTTTTATTCATTTCCTCATTATTCTTATATTAATTTCCATAGTAAAATATTCATGGTAGTACATACACTGCTTAATACAGCCAGATTGTTGTGCTTTGCCTACTCAAACACACACACACACACACACACATACACACACACACACACACACACACACACACACACACACACACACACACACACACACACACACACACACACACAACCACACACACACACACACACAAACCACTTTGGATTACAGGTAGTTAAGTGCAATAAGAAATAAGAAACCACAGGGAACTCTGTTAAGATAAATCCAGTCACAGACTTGACTTCCTTCCAACTTGAAGGGGCTGCAGTTCTGCAAGACACAGTGGGTGGATACCAAAATGAAAAGAGCACGGTGACTCAGGCAGTAAGCAACACCACACATTCTATTTTTACACATTCTACCCATTCAACTTTGAAAATGTTACAGATTGCTTCGTATCGGATACAAATTGAGTGGCATAAACCTCTGCATTCCCCCACTGCCAGTATCTGTTTCTTGTGGTTACCTTGCATTTATTTGCCAATAAAACACATTAAAGTCAGTTCACTAGTTTGATTTTTGTCATGATTATCATGTGTAGGTCAACGATCAAGATGTTGAAATAATAGTTAACTTCCATACCCATTGCTATTCTAAACATTCTCACTTTCATTTTAACAAATACAAATATCAGAGATAGCTAATTATAAAACTGTACTAATAAATGAAAAGATATGAACATGAAGTTAAACTCTCACTTCCTCGTTATCTTTTCAAAGACATGTAAAATATTTACCTAACATGCTTTTCTTATGGAACCTGGCCTTCTAATTAAATACATTTATCCTGGTCCTCAGTCAAAATTAATAATATAAAGGACTCTATGTATTCCATTATTTTTTTTGGTAGAGTTGCTGCTCTTGGCAGCCACAGTCCACATTATAGTGATGAATTAAGTTTTTTGTAAACTTGAGATGTAGATGTTACCTACTCTAACTACAAAAAGCATGACTGTGCACAGCATATACTGTGTGTTAACAACCAGTGAGTCAGGAGATTTTAAAACTGGAAGTTTGACCTAAAGTAATGGTGGCACTACAGGAAAGGTCATAGGGTCCCCAACATTAGACTTCATATTGGGGATGTGCTAAGACTTAAGACGAACAAACAATTGAACAGTCATGACGTCCTTTGCAGAAATAATGAATGTGACTGTGCTCCCTGGACTCTAAATTAGCCTATCATCAGACTGAAAGTTGAGTCAGTAATACAGTTCTTCTGCAGTTCATTAATATAATGTATGCTTGTCTAAATGGATTGAAATATGCAAACATGTTTTGCCTTATATGCTTACATTATGTGCTGGGCATAATTACACAATTATTTGCTCAGCTTAATGTTGTTTAGTGAAGACATTTCATTTACTGACTCGTCTTTGGCTGTGATAGGCCCTACTCAATCTGAAAAAGAAAAAGAAAAATCACAATGTCTTGAAATAAAATTCACTGGACACCAGATGTCCTCCTATAGACTGTACATACATCCTCTGAATATCTACCTGGATTCCAATATCAATATTGGATTTTGTCAGTGGATTAAAATTGCACTGTGATTTGTGAGTGTCTTCATGTGCCTACGTCATCTGTGTATTAGTATCCTTATATTTAGTTTATCTCCTTTTAAGTTTCAAGTTTATTTCATTTATACAGCACTTTAAAAGCAAAGTTTGCACCAAAGTGCTTCACAAAGACAAAAAAGAATAGTTTATAATACATGGAGCTCACACTTAAGCTGCTAAAAGTCCTAAAAGTAGCTCAGTACATTCACTCAACTACCATACTTAAGTACAATTTTTAGGTACAGTGCTCATACTTAAGTACTACCATTGTATGCCTTTTTATACTTCTCTTTCACTACATTTCCACTACAGGGTTATAGATTTAAACATTTTCTAAAGTAGTTAAAAGTGAAGTTCTGTACCTTATCTAGCTACAATGCTGCGTACACAGTAAAAGAGCAGTAATAATAGTAATCATATGTAGTATTATAAAACTGTTGATGCTGGGCATATCTCCTATGTCTTACATTGTACTACATAAGCATCGGGCACAGACTGAGGAGTGTCTCAATCTTCCTAATTCATGTTTTTTTCAACCACAGAGTCAGAACTCTCAGCACCTCCTAAAGTAATAACTGATTCAAGTGCTATGGTGTAGTGCAAATTCGCATTTGCCCCAAAGAGAATTCACTTTAACACTATAAGAACAACGAGTGCTAGGTATAGGGTTTACATGTCTGGGTCCATGCAAGATACTGTAAAATTAAGTTGCAATATTTCCATTACTGTCTTGAAGGTGGTGTGGCTCATTAACAGCCAGGGAGGAACAACATTAAGCCTTAAAACATTGTGGTAAATAGCATCAGTTCCTGAAGATCAAAGTTCAATGTCTACTACACTGACATAAAAAAATCGCAAAGGGAATTCAAATATAAAAGAAGAAGAAAATCTAATGTTGACACTGACAATAGAGTCTCAATAAAAAAGGAAAATCGCCCACTGAGAAGATGGCAACGGCAAAAAGTGTTTACGTCAACAAAGTAAATTTGCAGCGCTACTGTACAGCAGGTTTTCTTTTGAAATACTACGGCTTTAGTTGAAAGTTTGGCTAATATAGTCTAGGGAAGCATCCTGTCCTTTGTGTAGTCAGTTGTGCCTGCATGGCTTTGTTTGTATTGGATTGTTTGGTTTAGCCCTGCTGCACTGGGCAGTTCAGTAAACAGACCCACACACTGGAGGTGCAGCCAAGACTAAATGGACATGAATGTCATGCTATAAAATAGTGTTGCTGGGGGCAGCCTCTAACTCACCCAGTAAGAGGGTTTTCCCCATGTTCGCTGAGTCTTGCAGTGGTGCAGGGTTCGAATCCGACCTGCTGCCCTTTGCTGCGTGTCATTCCCCCATCTCTGTCCCCCTTTCATATCTATCCACTTTCTAATAAAGGGAAAAGCCCCAAAAAAATAATCATAAAAAAAAAAGTGTTGCTGCTCTGCTTAAAAGTTATTTGTAGTATTACAAGTTATCAGTGAAGACCCTGGTTTCTGCCTTCAAAATAGATATTTGACACATCATCTGCCACACTGCAGCTCAGAAGCAGGGACATGCTTCTGCACCAAGAATCAAATTAACTAACCTATCTACAATTCATCCTCATGTATCTCCTCACTGTCCTCACTGACTATCCAATTACTTTCTGTTGCCTTTTCTAACTTCATCAACTCAGTGACTCAATACTGTGCGTGACACAAGGCTTATCATATTAGAACATTTGAGAAGCAGCAGGCTATTGCTTAAATAATAATCAAACTAATCAATTAACTGTTAGGAAATGTATTGACAGCTATCGTTTGAGTTGTATATCAAGCACTAATGTCTAACATACTTTGGATCATAATTTAATGATTTACAGCTTTTCTCTCATTCATAGGTTATCATTCTCATTTGAAGATTGGGCTCTGGGAAAACTTTTTTTTTCTTCTTTTTTTTTTACAATTTCCCCCTTCAAATCTGTGTTTGTTAAAAGTTGGAACACTGAAAAGATCCTTGAGCGAAGAAGAGAATAGTGGCGCCATGTTTGTAGATCTGTTTCTGAAACAATGTCCATTTGAGAAAGAACTGGATTTAAAAGTTGGTTTGGGCAAGTACACAGCTGAGAAGCATTTGACTGAGACTGAGACTACTGTTATACGGTTGACAGTCAAATGAATACCTAAGTATTTTAACTGTTCTATTCACTACTTTTTGCAACAGAGAATGCAGGGGTCAACATGAGTATAATTATATATACAACTGATCTTAAAACTGATTTCCGAAAGTAAATGTCTGGTTAATGGTAAAAAAAAAGAAAGAATATTATACACATATTGTATATACATTTGTATGCAATTTGTAATATAGTATTATTAGGTTGTAACGCTAACTGTTAGTAGCTATCCTCATAGAGTGACCTAGATTAGTTAGAAAAGGTTATTAGCATTAACCCTGATAACAAGTCAGGTAAAGGAATGTAGCCTACTGCTGAAGCAACATGTCTGGAACGAAATCACTAATAAAAAGCTTCAAACTGGAAATAAATACTGGAAACAGCTCTTAGCAATAAAATACATCATATCTTCTTTGTAGAGTCCATGTTTTTCCCTGGAAATGAAAACATCCCAGGAGCACGTGAATGCAGCAAAGGCTTGAGGAGTCGCTCGATCTGAAGGAAGCTTGAGGAGGATTCTGTCATGTAAATTGTTCATAAGCCTCTCAAAACACTCCTGCGACTGAATCCACTCATTGTTTAGCACGGTATGTTATAAATACAAATATTTACACCGACATGTACAGCGAGCTAAATAAATACAGCTTCCGATGGTTTCTGGCGTTGTTTACGTTACGTCTAGCGCTCGTAACCAACGTCAAGCCGCCAATTCGTCAATCCAACTGCTGCGGACAACAAAACGCAAACAGGTAAACTAGCTAGCGAGTACATTCACGGTGGTTAATCGACAATCAGAAGCAGTTTTTTTCTAACATTGGGAAAATATCAATGTTTGGAACATGTCGAGTTTAGAGAAGTGCTGTTAGAGTTTTTTTCGTTTTGATATATTGACATATTTTAACAATAAAAAATAGCCCTATTTTGTAATATTGGAGATATATCAGTGTTTCAAATAAGCCGAGCTTTTAGGCATGGACAGAGGACAGAGGAATGTTGCTGACGTAGTTTGAAATGTTGTTTGGACGTTTCGCTACACCAAGTAGGGGTGCACAAAAAAAGGGGGACAATATTTCTGAAATGCTTTCCATTTATTACTTAAATAATTGTCATAAAACACAGCGTTGAAGCCGAGAGTGGAGTTCGCTTTCCCTAGAAAAACAAAGGACTTTCACCCAAGAAATGCTCGTTCCTTGGGAGTGTTTTAATCCAAACCACGTGCCTAAACTTGATGTCGCCGCATTACGCTCACTTTTTGTCACCTAAACTTCACCGTAATGTCGGCCAAAACGTATGGCAGCTCGCGGCGCCCTGTACCCGGCTGAAAGCCCCCTATTCTCGGGTAACTCAACTACCAACTGCCGCTGATACGACGGAGCTCTGTTGCCTGTGTCACAAATTTTTTAAATTATTCTGCTCCTCCATTACCCATGGCCGTCTCTGTCAGCTGCTTTTAACATGCTCCGTTCACATGAACATACAACTGATTTTAACAGGCAACATTCACGTGAACAGAAAATTGCGTTGCCTGTATCTTTTCACGTCAACCCTCCATAGAGATTTATCAGCCTACTTTAAGTGAAGAACAGCGACCGTAAAAAAATAATTTCACACTATTGGATTTTGGTTCCTTATTTAGGTGACACTGAAATGCCTGCGCTTCTCTTTGATGCTCCGAAACGGACGTTAGAGGCAACCTAAACATCGCCGCATGTCACGCTAGTTAACGCTACACTTGGCAGCAGGTAACGTTAGCCTACCGTTAGCTAGCAGCTGGAGTAAACACTGTTAAAATGCTGACAGCTTATACATTTAACAGGAATTTACTGGTGAAATGTTTGGACAGACCTGCCCCCACTGCTGAAAAAAATCCTAAAGGAAACACTGTGACGAGGGACATACTGTGTTTGTAGGGCAAGCTTTTCAGAGCCACTTTTCAAGCCTACAGAGGGGAATGTTTTTCACAACATAATGTACGAAAACCTCAAAAACATTAAACAAAAGCCTCTGTGTTAAGAGCCATTATGTGTTAGCCTGTTAAAGTTATGTGTAACCCAACCATTTACCAGGAAGATATTTTCTTTCTTTCTTTCTTTCTTTCTTTCTTATCGTTAGCAAAAGTAGCCGGACCCCCTTAAACACCCACAGATGTATGACTGCAACTGAAATGTAGTTTGCAAAGGTAAGGGCTAGTATGGCGAAAAAGAGAAGAGATGGAGACAGACTGGTACCTGGAGGTGGCTGAGCACGGTCCACGCTGCAGGAAGTAGGGAGACGAAACTGAATCCCTGCAAGGAGCAAACACCAGTTAGAAAGGACAAATGCAGGTATCGAACACACTAATGCACACCTACAATAAATCATCTTTATATACCTACCACAACTAACTCCAAGAGGTCATTGAAAAATATTTACAGAATGTTTTCCTTTTGCCTATTCAGTTAAGTCCATCAGTAACCAGCAGGGAGAGCGAGAAACACAGATGTGCTCAATATACAGTTTTAGAAATGGGTCACATCAATGTTTTTTCTAAATGTTGAATGTGCAGAGCAGCTGAATGCACTTGGGGAAAGTGCATTTGGTCTATAATGATTTCATATAAATGAGCTGCAGTTACAGTCCTACTGTAACAATCTCAAACACTGCTTCACCATGATAAGAAATAAGTAGAAGTGCTGATTTCTGGGTAAAATTCATTATCCAGCATTTGCTGTGTTTCTTTCTCCAAATGCAGACATACTAATGGCACTGACAAAACTTGCAACTTGATAGACAATGCACATAGGCAACAATTCTCCAGGAGGTGCCTCAACCTTATTTAAGTGCCTTATAACAAAACATATTGCCAGGGACATTTGAATATGTATTTGTCTAGACTTTAGTTTATACTTGTTCGCTTTTGCCTCTGTTGTAGCTGCCAATGTTGTCGAAAAACATCTTATTAAATTATAACACTAACAATAGAATCACAATAAAATTAAGTAAGAGGCAAAACATTATCCAAAATGGACCAAATTGAAAATCAGCTATATTGTCTTTAGGTTAAAGCCTTTGAATTATCAATGTCTGCCAAGGTTGTTTTTTGCCCATTTGCATTTCCCTAATATGTTGACCATGTATCATTATCTAAAGAGCATTCCTTACTTATCAGGCATAAGATAACATGCATCATCTGAATCTGAAAACAGACCGCTATGCTTTAACTTATTTTAAGACATCATTAAAACATAAATCTAAAAATGAACTCAAATTTTAAAATTCTGAACTTAATAAAACCAATTCATATTTTCCAAGTAATGGTTTTAAATGGCAAGATAATAATCATTTTCTCTCAAATTTTTGGATATTAGACATATATTAAATATTTAAGCATTAAACTTGGTTCATTAGCGGTACAGTGCCTCTCCTAAAAGAGAGGCACAGAGTATTGCAATTTTTGGAGTATAAGGCCAAAAATAATGTCATGTACAGGCAAAGATTTAGCAAAAAGAGACACAGACAATCATTCTAATCAACTACTGAATTAGCCACTCCACAACTGTAGTAAAATACCACAAATATGAGCTTGAATAGAAACATTTCAGTCCCTGTCAAGTGGAATTTTTGTAAATCTAACAGAAATGAGGTCTAGACAGTAGGGAAACAAAGAAAATCAGACAAAATGTGCACAGAGATCCAGACAAAGATAGAAAGATGCCAAAGCTGACTGCCTCTGGTGATGCAACAAAATATAGTATATTTAAAAGTGGCATGCTGTGCTGCAGCATGTGGATTTCCACTTTTTACATTCCCATTTTTCAAATCTTATCCTGAATGGGTATGACCACCCCGCTTATATTTATTTAAAGCGTAACTCTCGCCAAAATGCAACCTAGGATCTTTTTGTGAATGTACCTGAGTCAAACTTTTGTTTAAAAGCATACTTACGACGGAAAAGCCACTTTTAAGATTTATCATATTCTTGTTTTCGGTCAAATGGCCTTTTGAATGGGAGAGCTAGGGGCACTACTATGATAGCATCAAAATCACTATTTTTAAAACACTAAGAAGGCTCGACACAACATGAAACTTTACTCGAAGGATCACCAGGGGCTCTACACATGAAATTGAGCATTGAGAACATTGTTTGTGTACACAGAGTTTACTAAAAAGAAAGGTTTTGAACGACTCACTTTAGCAGTTTTTGTTTACGCTATCCGCCATCTTGTCAGTCAAAAA
This sequence comes from Perca fluviatilis, assembly GCF_010015445.1. NCBI lineage: Eukaryota > Metazoa > Chordata > Actinopteri > Perciformes > Percidae > Perca > Perca fluviatilis. The sequence goes on along the minus strand of NC_053129.1, from coordinate 24,613,020 downwards.
GTGTCGATCTCCGAATGCGAATGAACGGACTCCATAGGAGGAAATGTCATTCTTATATGAGGCTCCTTTTTCAACTACAAGGTCAATATTGTTTTTCACTAACGACAAAAAAAAATTATCCATGCATTTATATGGAAATAAGCTTTAGGAGCTTTCCATCTTTAATCTCCTCCCTGTTACGTTGCATTCGGAGAACGATTCTTTCTGACTAGCTAGATGGACGGCGACCGGAAAAACCAACAGCTACAGTGAGTCGTTAAAACCTTTCTTTTTAGTAAACTCTGTGTATACAAACAATGTTCTCAAGGCTCGAGTTCATGTGTAGAGCCCCTGGTGATACTTCGAGCAAAGTTTCATGTTGTGTCGAGCCATCTTAGTGTTTTTAAAATAGTGATTTTGATGCTATCATAGTATTGCCTCTAGCTCTCCCATTCAAAAGGCCATTTGACCGAAAATGAGAATACGGTAATTCTTAAAAGTGGCGTTTCCGTCCTAATTATACTTTTAAACGAAAGTTTTACTCGGGTACATTCACAAAAAGACCCTAGGTTGCATTTTGGCGAGAGTTGCGCTTTAAAGCCAGTTTACTGCATTTCAATCCCTTTGTATTTGGTTACATGAGCTTAAGCCATACTTAACAGGAAGTGCAAGTACATTGCTGCACTTAAAATATAATTATAATACTAATTACTGGAAAATTAAGTGATCACTTATTGTGTTCACACTTTGCCATGTGAACACGATAAGTGCAGCTGAGATTCCAGATTGATTATGTAAGTACTATTAAAACTATGGTACTTGCATGGACTTTATGTAAAGTGTGACCTAATATCATTTCATAAAAGTTTTGGTGCAGAGAAATGAAACAGACCTTCTCTCTTGTGCTTTTTCAACAAGGCCCCTCAAACCTTTTGTTCCTTTGTGGTCAAGACTTAAATTTCAGAAAAATCGTTGCAAAAGTTCTGACTGCGTCTCCTTCCCGACCGACTCCCTCCATTCGTGCCAGAGGCCGTTGTTGCCATAGTTGTGGACTCAGACTGGCAAAGAGGCTGGTGAAATGCTGTTCTTACTCAGGTCAGGGTGGATGTGGCTTAATGACGTGCATGCAATGACTGATGAGCTGCATACATGAGCATGGGGGCTGAAGATGTAACAAAGTGAATGTGAAGGCTCTCAGGTCTTAATGTAACACTTTTGTTTGACTCCATACTGTATTAAGCATGGAAACTGAGTAACTATCTAGCTTCACTCCATTTAGTAGGGGCTCAGAAAAAACAAGTAATTATATTGCAAAATCATTGTGTTTAAAGCCTAAAAACCCCTGACTACAGTTTTATCTAGTTGCAGTATAAGAATTATCACTCTCTTTAACAATTTGTTCTACTGGCTGTCTGAGCAGTGAGTGTATAATATAATGGACCAACAAGCACTGCTTTTATTTTACATAATTGCTTAAATGTAGCATGTAGTCTACTCCAAGTTTTTTCATGAAGCTAGTGTAGCTTGTTTATTGCTAGGCTCATCACAACATCCCTAACGTGAAAATAACTGAGAAAAGATATTAATTTGATGATTACTGTATATCTTACATTGCATGTCTATTTAGTGATAAACTTGAGGATTACGTGCAAATTAAATCTTACTTGTGTACTGAAGTCTAAAATTGACTTTCTTGCTTACCTAAATGGTATTTCTTTAGTGTGGCATAAAAGACACATATTGCCACAGGCAAAATAAATTACTGTGTTTAGCTAAAAAAACAAAAACTGGGCTATGCAAAAAAAAGCAATGACTAAAGGGAATTTATAATTTCTTTCTATCAATGTTACTATACCTGACTCAACCAGTGTGAAAATTTGTCGGGCCTAGGATTGAGCTTGAGTATGGCACTGGTGGTTAGCAAAGTTGGATGAGTGGATGGATCTATAAATGGATGGATGAATGGATGAATGGATGGATGATTTGACATAGGACAACTAGTAGGACTTGAGGGTGTGTAGGTCAGGAATTCCAGCTGATTCTGCTGGATTTACAAAATTTAAAACAGGTTTTGTAGGCCTTTTTTCAAGATTAATTCAATTAAAACAAACAAGTTGTTCATAGCCACATACATATATACATACAGTGGTGATGCCCCCATGGATGCAAGGTGGATTAACCTTTTATGTATGATATATCACAACAAACCAATACAAATCAATGGCCTGAAAGTATAATTTCAACAAACTCTCTTTTAATTGCCTTTGCCCCAGTGATGAGGTAGTGGATAGTGTCCCAAATAAATCCACAAAAAAGTTAACCTTCTCCAGCCTTCACAGTTAAAGTAACTTAAAACGCCTCGATAGCAGCCCCTAGAAGCTGTGAAGTTCAATGTACCCTATAATCACAAGTGTTGGACAAAACAAAGAACATATTGACCATATTGCTATTGTTAGAGCCTTACCTATAGTTGTGTTAAAATGATGTTTGTCTTGAATGTACAATGTACAAGAAAATCCAAAGAGTTGTTAAAATTGAAGAATTCGCCCTCTTGAAGGATTTGTGTGCAAAGATTTTATTTTTGGTCTGAAAGTGGCACTAGAATAGCGTTCTATCGAAAACGTAAATAGTTAATTAAATTGGGAAGTGTGCATTTGCTCCGAAAATTGTGTACACATGGAATCTTTGGCATGATGGTGGCACTATAGGAAAGGTCATGGGTTCACCAAAAACTTAAATGTTCATCCTTTGGGGATCTGACTCTCAACCAATCTTTAATAACTTCTTTAATATGTTGCTTTAAACAAAAGTGTTGGACAGATAAAACAACTGACAGATCATTAGATATCACCATTTACAGGCTCTGCTGCTAGTGGGGCCATTAAAGTGGGTTTGCTATAGTACAGCAATGGCAGCTGAGTATAAACTTTGCCACCAAATATAAACATTTCATTATGAACAGACCTTTTCCGATAGAATTTTAGCCCACACAATGTGCGTAGTTTGTTAGAGAATTGTATGTTCAAAACAAGCTGGAACCAATAACACATGAAACTGTACCTACCCAATATATCTGACTACAAGTATAATACCGTAGGTTTACTTGTAGACTGCATGAAATCTTCCACGTTTCAATTACATCAGCATGCCAGAGTTTGCAATCTGCAACCATGTGAAAGTTTTGAGTATTAAATCATTCACCCCCTTAAAGTTAAGTTTGAGTATTGGTAGTAGTATTTATCCTTCCCCTAAAACAAATAAGCTGAATTTATGCCATCAATGTCAAAATCACAACTTCTGAAAGTGACTTGAATACAGATCTGAAAAAGTCTTTTTATACTCAAACAACTGTGGCTTGTCCACAATTTAAGTGAATGAAAACCTGATTTGATGATATCATCTCAAAGCAGCATTGATTTGTGCTGGTTTGTAGAACAAAGCAGTTATGTTGGTCATAACCTGCCTTGCTGCATGCCAGGATATTTAAAATAATAAATGCTGATTTTATTCCCCTCTGTTCGCTCAAAGAAAATGTATACAATGGTTAAAGCAAGTGGGTGAATCACTACTAATACCAATGAATTTGAACAGAAGTATTATAAATCATAACAAATAAAAACAAACCAAATAAATAATTTCATGGATTTTGTAAAAGGCTTCATCCACATCTCAGTTAAAGTATGTTCCAGATGTGCACAGTCGTGTCTGTTCAAATGCAGTAGATATTGTACAATGCCAGTGTGCTAACACAAGGCCAACATGTGGGACAGTAAACAGATGTTTTAGTTTAGTTCTTGTTGTTTGTTGAACTCATTATCTAGTACTAGTACATACTCTTAAAAATTCCACTTGATTCAATGTGGAAACAGATGAAAACATTTAAATGTATTATACATACTTAGTGAGTATGACAGAATTTTTTATTTATGATATATCTTATTTTAGTGGAAAATGTATATGAGTCAGACAAAATGTATGAAAAACTATTAACAACATATAAAAAAAGATAGAATAAAGCGGTTCCCTACCAGACCTACCGTACTCTCTACGCCCCCTTGCTAAGCTACGGGCGCCTAAAATGGGGGAAAAAATAAAATAAAACAAAAAGGTGATAGCTTAGTAGAAAAGCAATGCATATTGACAGGGTCAAAGTAAAAGACACTGTGTCTGGCCCATGCTGTGTACAGTATTTGTGTGTTACAGTGTGTAGACTACTCACTATGGACACAAAATATGCCATTGTAAAGCTATGACCCCCATTTTGCCATTTAAATTACCATAAACATGAACATCAAACATTTTAATCCATTGTTTTATATCAATATATGAAAAATACATAAGGCCAATAAAAGTTGTAAATGAAAATTCACAAGAAACAACACAATAAGCCCAAAAAATGTATCACATACTTTTAACAAAACAAGCATAAGCTAACAAATGCAGGCTAAAGTATGGTTTTCAAAAGGTGCTTTATAACTTTGACAAAGTCTGATTCACTAACAATACAGTCTGAGATCCCTGAAAATTGCAACATGATTGATGCAAAACAGAGTAGCATGTTTTCTCCAAGAAACCTTGAATAAATGCAGGAAGAGAACATAGGGGTAGAAAAGGATTTATATTCAAGCAGTGTTACAGGTTCAGGTGAGATCAGATTCCATCCAAAAATCTTTGTCCTAATAGCTGGACGTCACAGAGTTGGCATAGTTGTTGCATCAGATCTCTGGATGACAACAAAATGTAAACAAAAACTCATGGGGCAATTGACTACATACTGTAACATATAAGATAGACAATTCAATATATAATGATATATTTCATTACACAAAATATGGTTGCATGGTTAAAAAATAATTTAAATACCCTTTGTCTATTTCCTCTTCAGTCTTTGTTAAATGTACAACTTTCATGTATATATTTTTAAAATAATACTTGGATCTACAGTACAGGCCAAAAGTTTGGACACACCTTCTCATTCAATGTGTTTCTTTATTTTCATGACTACTTACATTGTAGATTCTCACTGAAGGCATCAAAACCATGAATGAACACATATGGAATTATGTACTTAACAAAAAAGTGTGAAATAACTGAAAACATGTCTTATATTTTAGATTCTTCAAAGTAGCCACCCTTTGCTTTTTTTGATAACTCTGCAAACCCTTGGTGTTCTCTCAATGAGCTTCATGAGGTAGTCACCTGAAATGGTTTTCACTTCACAGGTGTGCTTTGTCAGGGTTAATTAGTGGAATTTTTTCCCTTATTAATAAAAAAAGCAAAGGATGGCTACTTTGAAGAATCTAAAATATAAGACATGTTTTCAGTTATTTCACACTTTTTTGTTAAGTACATAATTCCATATGTGTTCATTCATAGTTTTGATGCCTTCAGTGAGAATCTACAATGTAAATAGTCATAAAAAAATAAAAGGAAACGCATTGAATGAGAAAGTGTGTCCAAACTTTTGGCCTGTACTGTATTTCTGTATTTTGCTACATTTCAACTTGTTTTAGGAAAGGGTAATTTCTTTGGACTAAATGATGAAATGATAATGAAACACTAGATTGAACTTATTTATAGCATGGGTGAGTTCCCTGGGATCAATTAATCACCAGTTTACAGTTCAATTAAATATAAATTTAGAAGAATGTTAAGCATTTGTACAGCATTGTTTTCCAAATTTGCTGTAGTCCGTAAGTAAATTGACAATGTGTGATACAAATATGATTGTTTATTTCTTTTGTTTATGATGTCACAAAACACACGGATGCTACCACTTAGCAGAAATCTCAAGAATCTCACCAACAAACTCTTTGATTCTAGTATACATATAAGCTAAAATGGGAGAAATGTGAATGAAATTACTGTCTGCCAGGACACACTAGTGTTGGGTACCGAAACCCGGTGCCAATATGGATGTATACCGGACCACTACTTAAATGCCTGTGCTTCCCTCTGGTGGTCATTACAGGCAACAGAAGTATTTCTGGATTTGTCGCTAGTTAACATTACGTATAACTTAGCAGGTAAAGTTAGCCTACCGTTAGCTTGTAGCTGGCTTACACATGGTTAAACTGCTTAAAGCTAAACAGTCCAAAGTGTGGATGTATTACACTCGAAAGGATTCCAACACCGGGATGTGCAACAGTCTGCAGCTAAAGACAGTGTAAGCCTAGCTGCACTTTCTGAGACACCATGGCCACAACCGCATTTGGAGATGCAGTGTTAGCAATTCTTTTTCAATGAAAGTAGCTAGCACTAGCTCCAAAAGTCACTAAAACTCGGCAGATGATGTCACTCTCATTTGCATAATGATGACGTCATCATGTATCATTTGCATAAAACTTAGTGGCTGTGTTGGCTAACTGCCTGCTGCTCACGCCCGAAGGGGAGAGGGAGAGAGATCCCGTGCTGTTGGAAGAAGAGCCGTGGACTGTGATTATGCAGAGCAGCATGCATGGAAATGAATTACAATCTAATAGATCCAAATCTAGCGAGAAAGTTGCCAAATTGGCAACACTGCAATTGCACCTCGTAAACTAATGGTGCATTCAACTGCACCTCAAAAAATTTAAGCTTTTGTTGTAAAGTACCATTCTGCCATCCATCGAAGTGGTTCTTCTTTTTGTTGACCATATGGCCTTAGCAATAAACAAGCCGTTCTTTAATGTTGCTGACAGTGGTTTTGTGCTCTTTTTATTTATTTATTTTTTTAAAGTCGGTTCAGGCACCGGTTAGGCACCAGCACTGTTTTAAAAGTATCGTTTTAGCACCGGTATCGGATAAAACCCAAACGATACCCAACCCTAGGAAACACTCAAACAACCTTCAGTGTGTGGCCCCTGGCTCATGCAAAAATAACTAAATAAAAAAACAAAAACAAAAAAAAGAGCCACCAATATTTTCTGAAAACATCATTTCATTCCCGTCATTGATGACATTGACATTTGATTACATTTTGACATAAACACCTAATATCTATAACTGCAAATATTTAGATGATGTAAAAATAGAACAAAGAACAAAGAACTTGCATAGAATGAATGAATGTAGATTGGAGACATCATGATTGGCCAGTTTTCAGCACCTTTAAATTAGTTTGCGTTCCCCAAACAATGGGAAAAGATGTAAGTAAGGAATGTCACTGAAATCCCCTCTTAATCATTCAAAAAGCAAAAATATGAATACAAGCCTTTCCAATTTTATTTCCATATATACTTTATATATATATATATATATCGTATATTAAAATGGCTTTAGGCTAAATGTTTTCACAGTCATATGCCTTCAACTGAAATCATTTATGATTTATGCTAACCCAGCCTTTGGCAGGTATGTTATGAAAAACTCATTGGGTTTGTTTGGGTTTATAACAACAATAAATATGTGATAAGGTTTTTAAAATTCTTATTCTGTATTGCAAATAGTGGAGAATGGCAACAATACATTTGATCTTATTCCTTACCTATTATTCGTTGTACCAAAACCTCAAGTTCTGAGTTATGGAGTTGCTGCCAGAAAATGCCAGCAAAACATGCCTTAATATAGTGTTGCTATGTAACACATATATTAGATTATCAAGGCAAATGAATCATTTAGCTAGGCATTCAAGCTCAGGTTAAATGAGTTACTGTAACAGGTGTGTGGGGCGGAGCTACTGCAATAACTTGTAAGAAAATGTCTGCCTTTTTCCTCTTCTGTGGCTTCAACTTTAATTTTGATCTTACCTCTATTACAACCTTTTGATTAAATATCTTTTTTCAAAATGCCACTTTTTCTGCAAGTATTGTCTTTTGGTCGTGCAAAGGGGGAAGAAGATCCATTATCTTTATAAAGTGAGAGATGACGCCTCTCCTTTATTAAAAGTCCTTTTGAAAGGTTCACATTTCAGTCAGGGGTCTGATACATATAGGCTTCCCATGGTCCTGTGCTGCAGTGATCGTCCAAAGATAAGTGCTGTCAAGCTTGGAGATGTTTGTTGTTGGCCTCAGTTCCATGGCCTCAGTATTACAGTAACTTTGGTTACAATGGAAAATGGACCAGGTGAGTGGTTGCGGGGAATGCCAGTTGCTAATGAGCAACTATTTTATGAGTAACAGACAAAATGAGCAATTGGCCAAATATAGCAGTTGATCGAGGGCTTCCACCCATTAAGGTTTGAAAGGAGCCCAGCTAAGCCATCACTAGTGAGGCGGTGTTAGTACATTCAGTGGTAATATACTGCACCTCTGGGGACATGTCAGAGAGGTAGAGGCCCACAGTGGCTCTGATTGTCTACTTATAGGGACCAATGTTTCTCTATTATCTTTCCGCAGTGATGAACCCCCCCAGCATTAAAAAGTCTGCCATTACTAGAGAAATGTGGCATTTAAAAAAGGTGAATAATATAGAATTTAGTCCAAATATCTTAACAAAGACAAATCCAATTCAGTATTTGTTCGACCCTTTCCTCTGAAATAAAATGAATGGATAGGTAAGATACTTAACTAAACATTAAAGAATCTCCAGTCACCACTGCATGAAAAACAATAGGCTAAACACTGGTATGAACTACCAACTTCCTTATAATGTGCACAAACAGCTGGATGATGAACATGATGAAATAAATGAAGACAGACCTCGAAGACTGGGAAAAAGTGCTGTGTACAATAACTACTACTGTATAGCCCCTCTCAACGCTGTCAGAAATGAGTATGTTAATAACTGCAAACAGTACAAGTATTGAATATAAGCTTCTCTATATACAAAATGGTACATGTATATACATATACAGAGTTTGAACATGAATGCAGTTTGTGCAAGAATGAACTAAAGCCAATACATTCATACTTGTGAATCTCCCCTCCACATGCTGTTAGACTTTAAAGTGACTCATAAGTAATTCATCGTAAACAATTTTAGCCAGGGACCAAGTCCACAAAGCCTTGAGACAGTGTCATCCATACAGTATTCCAAAGGATTAGGCTTTCAAACATTTCATTAGAAGTTATTGTCAGCTCTATCTACTTTTTTATCAAATTATTAAAGTTAACTTCTTTATGCTGTGTGGTACACTAGTTTGCCATTGAGAAAACCTTTGTAAGTTGGATATTTTCTAAATGCCCATTTCAACTGGAACTGGCTACAAAATGGATGAAGGCCATGTAAAAGCAATGCTTTGATTAGAATAACTAAAAATAACAAAAAAGTAAATTATATATTAATATATTCATTAATGTATCTTTAATGCATTTATTAAAAAACTAGGGTTTATAAAGTTATTCACAGTATTTTTTCAGTATACTCAGGTGCTTAAGATAATGTTTCTACAGGAAGAGAAACTGGAATGAACAATTCATTTGCAGAAACAGACCAACTTATGCATCACCTCACAATGGCTGATTATTGAGTTTTATCATTACATGACCCTCAGATTTCCGATCATATTTACTTGAATTGACGTGTTCTCTGAAGGTTGGGTATTTAAGACAGCGGAGGGAAGATGATGCTGCACTTGTTGGCACTTGAGGATCTTAACATCAGCCACATTCTCTCTCACATTCTTATGTCACCTCATTCTGGTGTAAAACAAAGTCATTCTCTTTTATTCCATGGCTAACCAAGACACTTGTTAAAAGATTGCTTGAACAACATTGTAACCTGTTCAAGATATGACAGACACTGTGTCTGCATAGAGTAAAGGGACATCTAACAACAGCTCTGCCCTGCCTTTCTTAGTAAATGTCATGTTTTTACACTGGCTTCCTCATCTCATTTTACAGTTTGCGTAGAATGGGAATGATTAGAATGACATAGACAGATATGACATGGGCCCACTGGTGTACTTCCTGCTCCACAGTTCTAAACTGGCGCTTCTGTGACCACCTGTGTGGCCACCTATGTCTGGTTGCTTTTGAGCCTGCTTTTTGTTGATCTCCCATGGGAAATCCTCTATTGGAAGTGGGCTGGCAGGGCTGCCTGAACCCTCTGGCGTGCTCTCGGGGGTTCCCTCTATAATCTCAATTCGGGGTGGGTCCATCAAATCCATAATGCTGAAGGGGGCTGGCTCTGGTTGGCACATCACTGACTTGTCCTCTGTATTCTGTCGAATGGACCAGCTTGAGCCTGCTTGAATTCCTATGGACACTCTGTCATCTGTTTGTGTGGTGCTGTCACTGCAAGGCTCCCGACACAAAGTCCACATATTGTAGCACTGAGTAAAGTTGAAGAAGTTACTGTTGAAAGTCTTCAATTCCCCACAGACATCTCTACGCAGCTCCGCCAGTTCATAGCGCATTGCTGAGATTTCATCCTTCCACTGCAGGTTAAAGGCAGCAACCATGTTAGCAGACTCTTTAAAGGCCTGAATGGCCTGAGGGACCGGCGGCTCAGAGGCTATGGGTGAGGCAGAAGGGACCCTGTATGAAGGTGGGGATGCCGGTGGGACAGAGATGGCTGTTACGGTGGAGCTAGTACTGTGATGGCTACGAACAGCAGCAGTCTCTCTCTCCAGCCTTTCCAGCTCCACATAGGCAGAAGAGCTAGCACCGTCATCATCCTCTATCATGTCGTCATTTAGTAAAGAGGTACCATCCAAAACATCATATCCCTCTGGAAGAAAAATGTAAATATGCAAACAGAAGGACATTCAAAGTGAAAGGAACAGCTGGAGTTTGATTTGGATTCTCAACTAGAACAAAAACACATATCTATGGAAAACATACAATATGTGAGTGAAAAGTAATTTCAAAGACATACAAGATCAGACCCAATCATTTCACTTTTGATTCTAAAGATTTAAGCATTTAATCAGGGATGAGCACCCACCATTGACTGGTGTGCTGTTCAAATGTGACTACGTCTGCACCAGAGTTATACAAAACCAAGAGGTAACAGTTGTTTCATAAACTCACAAATGTGAAGAAATTCTTTTTTTTTTTTACTCAATGGGTGCATTTAGTAAGTTTTGCATGTATACACTAGGCTGCACGTTATGAGGAAAATTATGCGATAACTTTGAATATCACGATAACGATATTACTTACAATAAATAAACATTAAAGTGTACTCTGTTGTTCTGCCTTTCTGCTCTTACAGTTTTCTGCTAAAATACAACTACATGCTAGTTGAATGTAAGGAAATCATTTTCAACATTATTTTATTGAACAAATTGAACATTTAATTGTATGTAAAGGCACCACTTAAAATTATGACAGTTGCATTTGAAAGTGCAATTTTCTACTGATATTTTCTTTCAACTAACTCAAATAAATTTCTTTCGCGATATGTCGCAGCGTTTTGTGATGTGTTTATTGCTCCAGTTACAGTGCCTTGCGAAAGTATTCGGCCCCCTTGAACTTTTCGACCTTTTGCCACATTTCAGGCCTCAAACATAAAGATATAAAACTGTAATTTTTTGTGAAGAATCAACAACAAGTGGGACACAATCATGAAGTGGAACGAAATTCATTGGATATTTCAAACCTTTTAAACAAATAAAAAACTGAAATATTGGGCGTGCAAAATTATTCAGCCCCCTTAAGTTAATACTTTGTAGCGCCACCTTTTGCTGCGATTACAGCTGTAAGTCGCTTGGGGTATGTCTCTATCAGTTTTGCACATCGAGAGACTGACATTTTTGCCCATTCCTCCTTGCAAAACAGCTCGAGCTCAGTGAGGTTGGATGGAGAGCGTTTGTGAACAGCAGTTTTCAGTTCTTTCCACAGATTCTCGATTGGATTCAGGTCTGGACTTTGACTTGGCCATTCTAACACCTGGATATGTTTATTTGTGAACCATTCCATTGTAGATTTTGCTTTATGTTTTGGATCATTGTCTTGTTGGAAGACAAATCTCCGTCCCAGTCTCAGGTTCTTTTGCAGACTCCATCAGGTTTTCTTCCAGAATGGTCCTGTATTTGGCTCCATCCATCTTCCCATCAATTTTAACCATCTTCCCTGTCCCTGCTGAAGAAAAGCAGGCCCAAACCATGATGCTGCCACCACCATGTTTGACAGTGGGGATGGTGTGTTCAGGGTGATGAGCTGTGTTGCTTTTACACCAAACATAACGTTTTGCATTGTTGCCAAAAAGTTAGATTTTGGTTTCATCTGACCACAGCACCTTCTTCCACATGTTTGGTGTGTCTCCCAGGTGGCTTTTGGCAAACTTTAAACGAAACTTTTATGGATATCTTTAAGAAATGGCTTTCTTCTTGCCACTCTTCCATAAAGGCCAGATTTGTGCAGTATACGACTGATTGTTGTCCTATGGACAGAGTCTCCCACCTCAGCTGTAGATCTCTGCAGTTCATCCAGAGTGATCATGGGCCTCTTGACTGCATCTCTGATCAGTCTTCTCATTGTATGAGCTGAAAGTTTAGAGGGACGGCCGGGTCTTCGTAGATTTGTAGTGGTCTGATACTCCTTCCATTTCAATATTATCGCTTGCACAGTGCTCCTTGGGATGTTTAAAGCTTGGGAAATGTTTTTGTATCCAAATCCGGCTTTAAACTTCTCCACACCAGTATCTCGGACCTGCCTGGTGTGTTCCTTGTTCTTCATGATGCTCTCTGCGCTTTAAACGGACCTCTGAGACTATCACAGAGCAGGTGCATTTATACGGAGACTTGATTACACACAGCTGGATTCTATTTATCATCATTAGTCATTTAGGTCAACATTGGATCATTCAGAGATCCTCACTGAACTTCTGGAGAGAGTTTGCTGCACTGAAAGTAAAGGGGCTGAATAATTTTGCACGCCCACTTTTTCAGTTTTTTATTTGTTAAAAAAGTTTGAAATAGCCAATGAATTTCGTTCCACTTCATAATTGGGACCCACTTGTTGTTGATTCTTCACAAAAAATTACAGTTTTATATCTTTATGTTTGAGGCCTGAAATGTGGCAAAAGGTCGAAACGTTCAAGGGGGCCGAATACTTTCGCAAGGCACTGTAATATTGCGATGACAATAAAAAAAAAAACGATATAATGTGCAGCCCTATACACCTTATACCGGTTATTGAGCGCTGTCGACTACCTGTGCTGGCACGGCTTCAGCCAAGTGACATAACAGAAACGCAAACAGTGGCAATTTGCTGCCGAGCTGAGGGGCACTTTGAAAATTCCTTTCCTTTACATTCCAGTAGCGGTGGGAGTATGTGTGAGAGGGGAAACGGCACACAATGTTTGTTTAACGTAACTAGAAAGTTCATGTTTTTTTTGAGTGACGAGATGATAGCCTATATGGCAGTTAGTCTCAAAGAAAACTAAAACTGCACCGCTGAGATTACATTTTTGGGATTTTAAGCCGACGAAAGAAGTGAGCTGAAAAAAACGAGGCTAAGTGTGAACACCTAACCAAAGAGTTATTATAACCAAAGATACTAAACCATCTCTGTTATAACCTCACTGCAGGTAAAAGGTCATGGCTTAGAAGCGCATAACCACCATGTGGTCTGGAGTCTACACTCTTATTATGGGCTCTCTCAGCTGTTTCACTCAGGAGCGGCTGAGACAAGTGCGACACCTTGTGGTAAACTTCAGTATACCGGTCCGCTCCGGTATTAGACATGATATCAAACCGGTTTGAACATTTTAGCCTAGTAGTAGTAAATGTACAGTGTAGGTTGCTTGTTTTTGTAAACATCACAGGCCTGTGCAAATGAACTGCAGTTATCAGTAACCAGGATACCAGTTTATCATGTCTATGGGGATATTAACCCGATTTCTCTGAGCTCATGTAAACCAAAGATTGTGGCGTCCGGTGACTTTCCCACGCAGAAACTCGAGTGAAGATAATTACCTCTTCTGCAGAGTCCATCATGTTGGGGGGGGTGGAGGGGGAGTTTGGCGGTGCGCGGTCACGGAAGGCTTGTATCATGTGGACGCGCCGACAGTGTTGTTGTCATTACTTAGAATTCCTCATGGGGCGGCAGAAACTACGCACTATAGCTTTAAGTATATTGTTGGCGGATTTCTTAACATCTTTTTGAAAGTTGCTTATCATCAGTAAAAATGTTGGATGAACTTTCTGTGGTGTTCAAGTATAGCATTTTACGAAATTTAAAATGGGTCAGCTCAAATTAATAGAGCTACTTCCTGCCAGAGCCAGTACGGAATAGACACCTTTTTTTTTAAAATAGCTTCTTGAGTGCCTTAACTTAACTAAGACAATAATGATTGTCATTAAACTCACATACTGTAGGCTTTTCACAATGTTTTTACACTGCCTTCTCAGTCATCTCAAGGCTTCTTTCCATCTTTTCACTGCACAGCACAGCAAAGAGTGGAATTAAACATGAAATACATCAATCATTATCAAATCATGAATCCATTTTCTGAGAACCCTTTTCTCAAAACATCAAAATGTTTATTTTTGTGCTATTTTGTGCAAAAGAAAAGATGTAAAGGGAGTAGAAGAATCACAACCCACTGGGTCAAGAAGCAGATATGAACCCTATTGAACATATCAGGTCCAAGGTGGCTGATTAGACCATGTGGAGTAAGTAACCCGTTGAGGGGAGGGGTCACTCCCCCCTCCGGGGCTGCACCAGGGAGAGGCTGCAATCCCACAGTCAAAGACAGCTGACAGACTCAATGCCAAGGGTTAGACTGCCACATGTGGCCTTTTTAAAAGAAGTCAGATTTTCATGGAAATAAAAAATAGAGTCCACACATGTACAGCAGACGCATGCTGCTCTCACAAATGATTGGAGACAGTGGCAATGCAATAATTAGTGCTATTTTACGGTTGCCATATGAAAACATTCTGAAAAGTTTGGGAGATATATCTCTCATACATTTACTCTTACAATGTGGTCTAAGCACACATAAAATAGTAAAATAGAGACATGGTAAACAACTCACAAAAGCCAGCATCACATTCATCACTGTAATCAATATTCAGAGGTATCAAGGTTTTAAGAATAAATCAAAGCGTCTGAGGTTTTGTGAGTTGTTAGGAACCGTGTTTGCTACTTAGGATAGCATATTGAGATATTTCTACCAACTATATAAATATATATAAACTCTATGTATTATTTTTACTGAGAAGGCAGTGCAAAAACACACATATACATAGATATATGTATGCGTGTCAACATTAAAATACCTGCAACAATCATCACTGATGCCTCCAGTTGTTCTTTTCCCCTGGTTATCCTTCAAGAGATGGATGGTCAAATGGAGAGGGGTTTGCTGCTCGTCTGCCCTATGGAGCACCATGGGATCCTTTCCCCACTCAAGGGCCCACTAGCCTCACACAGTGTTTGGTTCGTAAGCCGCTTACAATTTAATTATAAACTAGTACTGAAAACTAACATAAAAACATGATTCCAGGAATCAATGTTTTTTCTTAGCCAAGGTAGCCTGGATAAGTTATTTTATTTAATTTCAAGGCCACTATTCCGTCAGAACAGTGCAAACAGTACACCAAAGGAGAAATATAATTTACATTATGGCTTGACTGGGAGGTGACCGTACTGTATATAATTAATCACCATCTAGGGAACCCTTCCTCTGGGTTGCTATAACCTTATCTGACATATTATTATTAATGAATCATGCCAAATTTCAAAATACAACTTTACAACATATGTACAGTCAACTGCTTGTTTTAGTCCACATAGAGCTGACAGATTTGGAGCAGAGAGTTAAATGAATAGAGTTCAGCAAATAAGACAGTGGGATTGGAGAACACTCCTGTATTCTCAGTACTTCTGTCACATCGAAGAAATCGTCGATGGAAACCCAATTGACGATGAAAGGATTCCAAAAACAAAAGTCCAGATTGCACAAGAAAACAAAACCCACAAAATGAGTAAAAATGCAAATATTAAATTGACAGAAAAGTGTACAAAAACAATAAAAATCCAGGTCATAATATTTAAAAATGCACGTAATTAAAGAAAAATGTTTCAATAGGGTTCATAGCTTTACTCTTGCAGGTAAACACCAAATGCACTTAGAGGGAGGGAGTTACTGCAAAAGACTGCTTGCACAAAGAACCTGAAATTCTAATTTTATATATATATATATTGTTTGCACTGTGTCGCACAAAACCTTGAAATCCTTGCATGTTGTAATAAAAAAGCAGCATGTAGGACAAATAAATATGCAAGTCCATAAACAAAATGTGCTGTTTTTAGAACATGTTGAGTCTGGGTCCACTATCAAATTATAATTGTAGCTAAACATTTAAATATGAATAATGAAATTATTATGTTTGCTTAATTGGAAACCTGCAGTTGAAGATGACAGTGATTAAGAAACTTTAGGAAGTCCTGTAATAAACTTTACATACATTTGATTTATTTTGACTGAGACCGCTGCTCAAAAGCTTGAGTTTCATGCCAGACAATACAACAATACTGCAAATATCAAGGGTTGTATTTCTCAAACTTGAATATACCATCGGTAAATGGTTCCTTTGTGCAACCAGCATGTGTGTGTGTGTGTGCACCTGTTCTAGTCTCTAGAGGTTGTTGACTTACCTTTAATTGGTTACAAGATTTGTTTTTTTTATTTTATGAGGTCAATGACCAGGTCAGTTACAAAGCCTACCCCTGGCCCGTTTCGGTCTTCATCCCTCCCTAAGTAACTCACACGCTTCGCACAACACATATATAACACCACAGTTTAACATGCTTAGGGTAGGGCCTGTTCCTCTTAGGCATGCCATGTAATGTGGCTGTGCTGTGTTGTAATATTGTGTACCATGAGCATGTGTTGCCTTCTCAGTGTTTATGCGACCCTCCCACCCTTTTCCTAGTCTACAGCTTGGCAACACCACAAGTGACCAACCAGAAGCTTGGCTAATGATGCATGAATCGTGCAAAGTAACACACAAGCAAATCCATCTCAACAATTGGGAGTATGCAGAGGCAAAAACAAACACACGCACACCATAGCTTCCAAAGAAAATAACTGGGATCATTCAGCTCGGCATCTCTGAAGCTCAAGGGTTCCCCACTGTACATATGTAGGTATGTCAAGTTTGTGCCCATGTATAGGATGTATGAGGATATGTAGTCTAAGCCCTCTCTCATTTAGGGGGGGGATTGTTTTACCTGTTGTGGATCTGAGAGTTGAAGTGACAGTGGAGGATGTCATTGAAGGCAAGCAGTCGTCATCTTGGGAATAACCAGCCTGAATTGCACGGAGGTAACTGTGGCTTCGAGTGCGGAACGAACCAGGCAGGTCCAAGGCTTCCATGGCCTGGGATTCTACTTCACTAAAAACGGACTCGCAAACTGACTCAAACTGGCCATTGATCTCAGTCTCACTCACCTGAGAGACAAAAACAGGAATAGCAGTCCTTAATTTTTCCTCTTCCTTTCTCTTTCTCACTTTGATTCTTCCCCTTTGCACAGCAAATATGAAGGAGTGTTAGTGTTAGGAAATGCCACTCATTCCGACCTTAAACTGAATAAATGTCAAGATCAAATGAAAAAAGGCAGATGACAACAGAAAACAAACAGAAAAATATTCACTTTGTGTTATAAAACTTTCAATTTATCACATACCCCAAAACTATCTGTTACTATGTTACTACA
Source organism: Perca fluviatilis (assembly GCF_010015445.1). Lineage (NCBI taxonomy): Eukaryota > Metazoa > Chordata > Actinopteri > Perciformes > Percidae > Perca > Perca fluviatilis. The sequence goes on along the minus strand of NC_053129.1, from coordinate 24,595,507 downwards.
TGGAAAATAGGAAAACACTACAGTCCCAATGTTTTATCTTGTAGCTCTAGCAAGTCTCTTACATATATTTTAAATTATTTTAGCTGACAAAAGATTAATTATTTTTTGGCAAGAACATGCAACAAAATCATCTCACCATATGAGGAGGAGCGATCTTTTCAATTACGTTCTATCCTGTCATGTTCTCTCCTGTCCTCTCTCCACATAGGGCCTAATGTTTAACAAACTAAATTATATTACAGAAGAGAGCTGGGTTCACCAGCAGTAGTAAGCTTATTGTACAACCCTTCTTTTGGACAAAATCTTTCCTCCTCTTGTTACTCCTTCTCCTTATGGAGGGTTTCTTGCTGTGTCAACATCTTCATAGCAACCACGTCTTGTGCCACCATGGAGGTCCAAAACAGACTTGCACAACTGATCCAACTGTATAGATTCATAGCAGGGTATGAAAAAGGGAGATCGCTAAAAAGGTTGGTTTGTGATGTTAAACATGAAGTTGCCTCTAGCCCTGGTCTCTAAAACAAACTTCTAAACATTAGTAGTAGAAAAATAAGCTCAGTTAATTAAATTGGCATGGTTAGCTAATTAGCTGCCATGCCAAAACAGCAGGAGAGTGATGAATCGTTTATTTGTGGTCTATTCCAGACATCCTTGTGCCAAATCAGGAGCCAGACTGTTTCTACAATTTTACATTCCTTTATAACACGATACACTTAAACAAAAACAAAAAAAACTGGAAACAACTGTGTCTAGAGCGAATTTAGAGGTAGACTATCAGTTTAAATCATCAATTCCCAGTCAAAAAAAGCTAATTAGTTATGCCTATTGACTTCAGTTGAGACAGCCATGATTGTCTACTGGTCAATCAGCTGTGGACCTCCAATATGGACACATGGATTTTTTATGTCTCTGTAATATTGTCTCCACAAAGCAACTACATACAAAACAACATAACATAAGCTCTCATTAATGTCTTCAGGTGTTGCCTCTGTGCGATGTATGTGTTTAAGACTCACCTGGCTGACGCAGCTAGCCTGACTGAGGGTGCTGACGGCGCGCATGTAGCTCTGGTTGCGTGAGCGGAAGGGCGGGGGGTGAAAGGTGGCAGGGTCCAGCGTGACACTAGGGTGGGGTCGCATATCTCTTGTGGTTTGCAAGTGGTAGCCCTGGCTGAACAAGGACAGGGGGTAGGGATAGATACGATTGCACAGTTCAAAAGCCACACAAATGGAACATCACTAGATGATAATGTACTTAACAAATCTACTGGCAAGGATCTATGGGCATTATGTGACTTCTGTTTGGTATAGTTCATGATCAAGTATTTCTATCCAAAATGAATATCAGCCACTTGAATAACTTATCTCCTCTCCGACAGTATCTGAACTGCTAAGATCAACGTTGACCTATTATTATTGACTTGCGTTGTTAACTTCTAGTTTAGTTTCAAGTGTCCTATGATTCCATCCCAAAACTATAGAGAGCATGTCTCTTGTTTTTATTAGAGAAACAATGAGAGCTAGGAGCTGCTATAATAAGAGATTATTATATTCTCCACCAGAGGCTAAAGAACAAGAAGGCTGATTTGTTTCTGGACAAAAGCTGAAGTTATCAGAACCCTGCTGAGATGATGGTAACAAAAATAGTGTCAGTAGGGATGACAGATGCATGACGCCTCTCCAAGTTCATAGAATTTGGCTTTTTCTGAAAGTCACATAGAACAATAAGTTCTAAGCAACAATATGCTTACCCCTAATTCCCACCACGCGCGTGGTGTGCCCCGCAAGCAGTCGCGGCCATTCAAGTCAATGTTTGATATTCCACCAGCTGCGCCACGGCGCGTCCCAGAAGCGTGCATGAAGCGGCTCTCTGCTCCCCTCCGCTAAATATACGCGCCAGGTCCGTTCGGACAGCCAGGCAGGCAGTGAAACAGCGAGACTATCGAGTCAATTTACCAAAACACACCCCCAAATATTGTTTATGTCTCCTTTACAACACCACGGACGATGAGATATTCATCTTGGAGGTTGAAAAACACAATACCACATCACAGATGTTTTTTATCAGGAACACCAGAAAAGAGAAGGCATGGAGTTTAACTGCAGGAGTGCTTAGAGTGGAAGGTAGATACTAGCTTAATAGACCAGTCCCTCCAGGATTTTCGATTTTCCCAAAATGCCTGATTTTACGGGAGCTTTTGTTAAAAATAAAAAAGGAAACTTGTTTTGGGGAGAATAAAGTTGATTGGTTGAAGTTGCGGTAATTGGTCAAAATTGCGAGTCACACCAAATTCACGGTGATTGGTTGAATTTGCATGAATTGTTGCGATTGCGACATCGCAAAATCCTGGAGGGACTGATAGACACATGATTGTTCTGTAAAGTACTTGTAGAGTCAATATAATCTACGAGTCGGGCAGCAAAACACTGAGACGCGCCCGGTGTGGTATGGTGCGTGGCGGAGGATGGAACAAAACAGCGGTGCAGCCGGAACGTAGCACAGACGTGCCCAGTGGAGAATCGGAATTAGTGGGAATGTGAAGCAACCGCATCCTCTGGGTCACAAAATCACTTAATGGAATATTTGGTGGTTTGTGCTGGTTTACTAGGCAACAGATGCATGTTGCCACAAAGAGATGATTAGGAAATGATTTAAGAGTAATGCAACCCTCCTTGAAAATCTGTACTGACCTCCACAACCCAGTTAGACATGAAACAACAACCCACTGCCTTTCAGCCTGGTGTTAAATTACTGTGTACCACAAGTTGTTTCTTGTATTTAAGGCTTCTGATTAATCAGTCTCGAATGTTTCACATTCTGCTTGACCAGTGCAGAGACTTTTGCAACACATTATTTTTACATGTATATTTACAGATTAACAGATTATAAGTGTTGATACATACTTCCCACCACAATTATATCAATGAGTGTAGAGTAAATACCACAAAGACGTCTCAGTATAACACAATACATTGCCGGCACAACAAACTCCAAAATGACCATTAAGTTGAATCAACACCTCTAAACTGACAATGTAACATTGTAATTTCCATGTAAGTAGGATTCATTGCAAGGCTATTGTATTAGTACACCTAGCTTGAACTAATGTAATACAACTAAGTTAATTTCCATGATTGTCTTTTTAATGCAAAACAAAAGAAAACATTACTGGGAATGAGAAATATACTCAAAACTTTGCTGTGTTACTGATCAAACACATCTCTCCTACCTTACGTTTCTCATCATTCAGTATTCTTTAACACAATAGACAGTAACTTTAATGTATGACAACAGTTCCACCATCCAGTAAACCCAGGCACTAAATGTACCTGTTCTCTTAAGTCTGACATTGTATAAATGGGACAGTTTTGCCACAGACTTGTCAACAACACTGTGGTAAAATGAGGACCATTGCCTGTGTAAGATGTTGGGCAAATATTGGAACTAGCAGATGAAAAAGGTCACAAACACAAAACCCATTTGGTACTGCAGCATTCAGCAGAGCACTACTTTACCTAAACTCATAAAACAGTTGTCGGTCGAATACTTAGCCACCAATGCTCGAGCAAGTTATTGATGTGGTTATAAAACAAGCCAAGAAGAAGGTACAGCCCAGCTCTAAATAGCAGCTTAATACAGTTATCCAGGCATGTATAAAATTATGTAAGAAATGATAACCAAAACCCATTCTGTCATTTTGTTGCCAAGCCGCTTCACTTGAAATCACCAAATAATGTAAAACTTTTTCAAATCTCTCAGGGACAGCAGAGCAGAATCGGCAAACAACAGTTTTACTTGGACAGCATGCTGACAGAGTGAGTCATTGTTAGATGGTTCAGATTTATAGAAACAAAAAGGCTGTGAGGCTGTGAATACAAATTTCAAGTAGGTTGTAAAAGAAATACTGTATGTGTTGAAGGCAAGGTCTAGAATTTGTATGCTCTCCCTTTGAAACTATCTTTTTACCAAAGTTTTTGTTTCAGCGACACAGCAGCATGTAGTTAGGAGTTGAAGTGCAAATCAGTTATGCATGAAACTTTTGTTTATTTCTCTCAAACTCGTATTCCAGTCATTCCCCGAACATTTTGAAGTGTGTGGAGTAGTTTGCATACAATGCTGAAAGAAAGGTCTTATATGCATTACTGACATGCACTATTGATGCTCACTAGTCTGGATCAACGGAAGTACATTTCCAGGATAATTGCCTAACATCTGGCATGTGGCTCATGCGCTGAGAGGTTTGGGGACGGATTGGCGGGGATTGCTATGGACGAAGTACACATGGCAATATACTGTTAAAAGCATATTATGTTTAACCATGTATCCAGCTAATTTAAATAGCTCACTTTACTGTATTGTGTAAATAGTTAACTTCATATAATATTTTATGTGGCATTTTCTTTTGCGGGGTGCAAATGTTCCACCAAAACAAGTTCTTTCCCGAGACCATTTTGCAGAGCTACCGTTGCTGCGTCCGGAGATTAGCACCACCCAAGACCATTGTGATTGGTTTAAAGAAATTCAAACAACCCAAAGAATGTTTTCTCCTATCCTAGAATGTATGCATGGTTGAGCTAGCCCTTATTCCACAGTGCTGTGGAAATAGGTTTGGCAATGCAAGACTAGTTGCTCACTGATCAAGGGCTCGGAAAATATGAATCTAGCACTAGTTACTTCTAAGTTTTCGACTGTATTAAAGCTTGCCAAAGCCAGCACATGCGCCAATGCCCTGCATGTCAGGTCTGCCACCAGAATGTGCGTTTGTGTGCATGGGTAAATGTACAACACATTAACATAACTTTACCCTTTCCATTTGTACTGACCTCATAGTACAGTCTATGTGCCATTTACCACTAGCTTTGTCAGTCACTTGAGCCAACAGTCCAACTCCTTACACCTCAGACTCACTCAAGACACACACTGCATCAAAACGTAAGCCCTTGCATGTTATAATTAATAATTCCAACAAAAAGCTGTTGATGTTGTTGACCCTAAAGCAACCACCAATTTTTGAGCTATTCATAGGAGTGTATTTTAAAGTGACAGTTTCATAAGTTAAATTTCTAAAAAGTTGAGAAAATGCAATCCTTTTGCATCCTTTTACCTTATTTTCAGCATATCCTCTGATCATCATCCAATCATTTAATGGTTTCATGAAAAAGAATTGGAACAAACTGAAATCAACACAAAGCGTTGGCATGGACATATTAAGCGAGGCAGCCAGGCCTACCTTTGGGAGTCTATATGGGGTCTCTGCATGGCTGATTTGAGGACCAGAGCATCAGACGGAATGGCCTTCTGTGGGGAGGTCTTAGGGCTGGTGTCAGAGTCACCACTTTCATCATCCACCTCTCCCATAGCTTTGACATAGCTACTGCTGCGCATCCGCCGACATGGGATCTCCTCATCCTTCTCGCCTGGGTATCCAACCCACTCATCCTGGGGCACCTGTGGGAGATAACACACATGTATTGAATACTATAAACACATTTATACACATACACATACACTTGTTAATCCATAATGGAGTACAGATGTAACAGTAGGTTGTCCTGCTCAGAGACTACATCAGAGATATTAATTGCAAGTACAATAGGGCCCAATTAGCCAAACGAGTGTGAGAACAGTATCAGACAAGTAGTCGGATAAGCTCTGGCTGTTTTTTCCCTAAACAGAAAATTAAGCTGATTCACATCCCTGGTTTCAAGCTCCACCTCTATTTCATTCCCCCCTGAGCCTGGGCTCTCGAATTAAACAAGCTCAATGCTTAACCCTACTCCCCCCTTGGGATTCAGATCCAGTGGGTTTCTTTAAGCCAAGTATCTATCCTATTCAAAATCATGAATAGGCATCATGCTTCTGAAAAGCATGAACTACTGTTGGTGAAATGGCTTAAACCAAAGCAATTATTGAACTTGACAACTCAAGGAGTAGCTGATGTCAACAAGAGCCACTACTTAAATAAAGCATCACAAAGTAACATGTTACTTTATTTATATTGTTTTTTATTTTATTTTTTTGTAATGCAGTATTGGTGGAAATTGTTGAATTTATTATTTTGTATTATTATTCAAAGCAATTGCACTTGGACTTTTCTTTTTTTACTTTCGAAATTTTTTTAAAATTATTTGTTTTAGTTTCTCTTTGTTTTATTTAAACAGGCACATTTTCCTTGTATATGACAGGAATAATGAAACTGAACTGAAATTCTGAAGTTGTTTGCCTATCGTTATTCTTGTCATTTCTGCACAAAGAAGCTGCTTCACTGTGCTCTCTCCATGTGTTTCTCTTTATGGTGCTGAGACTTTCAGACGCAGTCTCTCTTTATGCTGTCTGAAATCATTACTAATTTGCTACATTGTACATTCGCATTCTGCCAAGTGTCCAAATTCTGAATGTTCAATTAAAATGCAATGCATTCTGAAACAAATTTAAATCTCTTAAGGGGGAAAGAGAGTAAAATAATCGCTGGTAAACATTTAACTTACAATGTGCAATGTTTTCATGTGACATTGAATCAAGCTTGCCCTGGTTCATTGAAGCTCCTTTATTTGCTATTCTCAACACATTTGTCAGTTATTTCCTCGGTAAAATCCTCTACTGCACTAAGAGTCGTGGGTTTTACACTTCCGACAGCAGCAACACTGGTTTGTCTGGAATAAACACAAAAACTGCGTAACCACTGTTTATAAGCCTGATGGTGGCTGGAAGTGTGCGTGGGAGTGTAAGTGAAAGCTCCATCCCATCTGTATTATTTCGACTAGTGGGTGATAATAACGAGGGGCACTGCATCCTGTGAGGGATGAGCAGGCAGGCTTATTTAGTATAAGTATGTTATTGTGTGTTATGTGTACATGGGTTTTCCCTCAGATGTTCAGGTTTCTTTGACAATTGTCAAGATGTGTGAAGGCTAAAAGTAACACCAATACATTTACAGATTTGTTTAAGTTAACTGCATTTACTTTAGTGGTCTGAAAAACAACCTCTTCTTTCTCTTTCTTTATATGTTTAGACTCTACAAACACCTTACAGCTGGGGGATGCACTGTTAGATCCATCATTTAAAGGATTTGTAGCATTTGTCCAAGTCATATAACTTTAAATAAATTCTAATCAATATCACATTTTGCCAGTTTAAGCAATTGTGGTATGTCAGCAATTCAACAACTATATAACTTTATAATATCCACAACCTAGCTTTCCATTCATTCATTTTATTAGAGTCCATGTTTGTGGTTTAAAGGGAAATGTATGTGAAGTACTGTGTGAGTTTCATCAGCACATTTCTAGAAGGAGTTCAAATACTACTTTACATCTGCAGGATCATCAAACCAGTTGAATGGGAAGGGTAAGACTACTTTTGAGAATATAACTTATATTGCAAATCAAAACATGGGCATATTCAAGGATTTGTAGAAAAAGATGAATAGAATATCCTGCACTCTTTTGACGGCGATGCAGTTTGTTTATTTTTATGCTTGCACAGCCAAGGCTGCCAGTCATACCCTTGAGGCTAGGGCTGTAACTTTTAAATCAACACACTGTCATTAATGGCTCAGCATCCAGCATCCCTGCTAATACAAAAAAAACATATGAGCTCTTAAATTAGCTTTGACTGACAGCCAAAGGAGCACAGCATATGTTTTGACATACAGTACCTGAAAGTAACCAAAAATACAGAAATCATAAACATTCAAATACGTACAGTATACAATCACAGCCATGACATCATGTAGCATGAATAGCTTTTTTTGTGTTCATATTCTAATAAGTGTAAAACAGTGACTGTTCTTAACATTACAGCATCATGATTAACATAGTGATTGTGTACTAATTATTGTATGCTGTGGGGTGTTCTGCTACAAACATCTACACATAATAAAGTGCTCATGTACTAAAAACCATTAGGTTTTAATTACATTTTGATGTGATAGAAATCAAGGTAGAATACAACTCACTCTTAAAAAGCATTTACCCTCAATATTTTAATATACTCAATATACGGTTTACATTTTAGCTCACCTGATTTTTATTGAGATTGAACTGTGATTAATATTGACAAGTCAAATTATTCATGGGATCTGAATCATAGCCCCTCACACACACAATGAGATTTTGTGTTCCTGAAGATGGTGATTTACGATGGCAATGTGTCACACACTACATGCTCTGGCACAATATTGATCTAAGTACAACACTCTGTCAGTATGTAGTGCAGCTGTAGCAGTTGTCCCAGTGGACAGGGCTGCCTTAGCTCTTGGAATAACAGCCCTAGGCACAGGACTGTCGCTAATGCTCTGCCAGTTACTCACTTTTCTCAATCATATAGCTTAGCTGTTTCTCTGCCACAGTCGCTGAGCTGTTCTCACAGAAAGCAGAGTGGCTGATATGGCTTTTTTCCATCTAGAGGTAGAGGAATGCTTTCTCCATCACATCTGTTCTCGCTATCCGTCTTGTCAGCCATCTCTTCCACTCTGTCTTTCCTTTAACATCCAAAATCCTCTCTGACTTGACGGTCCACTTCAGCAGGGCAGACAGGTGAAAGACTAGACAGCATAAGGCACTTAACGTTAAAATTATGAAAATTTTTTTGCTCTATGGAAGGTGGCAAATGGGAAAATGTAGAGAGATGATAATAATAGCACCAATTGCTTTCCACCATCATTAATCTAGTATATTTTACTCAGATGTTTTCCCCAAATGTGTTTGTAGTTAAGATGAATAGGGTTCTGAAGCATTTAGACCATATGCGACTAAAACTCTCCTTTGAATTCAAAACAAATAAACTTTTGGGCAGCATGACTCACTGCCATGTTGCCAGTATACAACAGCAGAGTATGGAAATTAATGATGATCATTCATTCATTCACATCATATTTGTGAGTCATCTGCTTAAAAAAAGGTTGTACTTTCCAACCCTGCCTAACCTGGGAAGGTAACATGGTAATTGACTGACCTGCTTCTGTCTTCCTTTAAAGACCTATCAGTAAAACTATCACGCACACTAATCTGCTATGCATACATTTATCCTCTCCCACATGAATGGAATAAAATGCAGCAATTGTCTGGAAACTAAATTAATCAGGCTTAAAGACTGCAATAAAGTAAAAGAATCATTTTCCTCCTAATGCACGGGCATTGATCGTCTGGAGCTGTGGTTAACAAGGAAGCCATCACTCATGGAGGCATCACGCTAGCTCATTAGCATTACCTTATATCTGTGCTCATTTGATGATACACCTGAAGGAACATGTTCAGCTGTGCCACTGAGGCAGCTATACAGGCAAGCTGCTTTACACCATCATTAGTTACCACTAAACACTGAGAATACTTTGTACAAAAATAACCTTGGGATAAAGCATCTTGTCACTTCCCAGCACAAAAAAACACTGACCTTTAAGAACTGGCAGAACAATTTCTAGTTTGTAAGTCAATGAGTCTTGTAATTTCTTCCCACAGCATGCTGGTTAGTTGTTGGTTGTTGAAATGATAAGATATGTGATTTGTGACACTAAATGCAGTCTACTTAATTCTGTAAGTACGGTTCTGAAAGCTTAGTCACCTACTTATTGTAACTGCAGTAAGCAAGTGCAGGAAGTTAAACACCCTTTGAAATGAGTTCAGATTTCATTATTACAATAAAGGGAAAGCACTGTTCTGGCTACATTTCAGACATGAAAGGGTGATAAGATATGATTGATTGAGGCTAGATGATTTATTGGATACTGCAGAAACTTTGTACCGTTTGCCTTTACTGCATACTTAATACTGTTTCTCACCTTCAAAACATGCTCCAGCATTTTGGGACCAGTCCAAACCATTTTTTATTTACATTTTACCCAGCTAAATCATGTTAAAGTATTTCTTTTACACAGAAGACCCAGCCAAGTTAGCGATAAAATACATCTCATAATTAGTAAAAGTCAATCTTAGAATTTGAAAGAAAGCAGTACAGATGCAAAAATAGAAAAAAGATAGATAAAGGTTTCCTCAAGTTGGCTTCTTAGACTTTGTAAAATCACTATAGGAAATTGTCGCAATGTACAATATCTCTGCATTGAGCCTGGTTAAGAGCTTACAAGTTAGGATTTACAGCTGAAAATGTGTAATAGTCATTTTGTTTGACGTAAGCTTCACCATACAACAGCGGTTGTTGGCTTCGGAGGTTAGCCTATACTTGACACTTGCTGAAACAAGATTATGTCAACAACTTGCCCAACGCAGAGTGAACTCAGACCTAAAGGACCGAGAAACATCAAACAGATAGATAATATAGATAGATAATAAAACAGTGTGTTGACCACAGCGCCTGTGCACAGATCTCCCCTCACGTATTCCACTGAATTTAAAAAAATGTTTTATTTAACCTTTATTTATTCAGGGAAGGTTCACTGAGAGGCAGCCTCTCTTTTGCAGAAACACCCTGATCACATTCACACAGTTACACATTCATACCTGGAAGCTGCCCAGTACAACCACAGTCTGATCTGCTGGCCACTGAGCAGCTCCACTGGAGTAGTTGGGGTTAAGGGCACCTCAGTGGTGGTAATGATGACAAGCGCAGCTCTTTCACTTCCCCACCCAGATTTTATCCTCACTTCTCTAACCTTTAGGCCACCACTGCCACCATTGAATAGGCTTTCAGTGTGGACACACTCAGAATGTGCCCATGTGGCAGCTGTAGTGTCACTGCCTGCTGACACATAAGATTGTCGAATGCCAGTGAGAGAGCCTCTGTATTGACAGAGTCTTTCTGTCCCCATGGCACACAAACAACTGCAGTTTGTGTGTCTGTGTGTAATTGTGCACTCCACATAGCATCAACGTGTGTGCACTGGGCTAAGATTCAACCTCTCCTCCCTTTCCAAGCATTGACAGAAATGCATCATGCATTTATATGAGAGCAGCATGATTCACTATCACTAGTACAAGTAGGGCCCACAGTTAAAATTAGATTACAGTGCATGCATGTAACTCAGTTGTCATTTTTTCTGAAATTGGGTGCAGAAGCACAATTTTAGGTGATTGGGTGAGGATAGGCACAATTCTAACAAAGCAAAATGTGAAAAAAGGGCCAGAGCAGGATGAATGCAATGTTAGTAGAAGGCATACATCATCTTCAGGGGGAGTTGGGGCAAGCTTTAATAATGGCCAATCACTTCTGCTCTTGTCATCCCAATTACAAGCAGTAGACTATTTCTTAGTGGGCTGAGAGGGGAGTCCATGCCAACTTCTCCTTATAGAAAAGTCTTCTTGGAAGTTGCAGAGTTCATGCATAGCTAACCCCTAAATGTGTTATTAAGGCCTGATGATGCCCCCTTTTTAGTTTAATTCACATTACAGAAGGCACAGAAATCCCTGTCACCATGTTGCCGTTATTTTTAGATCTTAAATCACCTTCATGTGAAGCCATTTGACATTTGAATTTAAGCTTATGCTGCACTGACCATGAGTAACTCTGGATTAGAGCATTTTCTAAGGGCTGAATATTAAAAATTAAAATATATTGAATCAAAGATAGCCATAACCTGAAGCACTTGGCTTTTGAATGTGTTTTTGAAGCCACTACCTGTGGCAAAACTAGTTGAAACTCTTAATGTGTCAGTGGGATAGTAAAGGCAGAGACCTGAAAAACTGTATTGCAGCAGTAGTTGGTGTTACCGGTATTACACAGAGTTTGGCAATACACAATTATTATTTGACACAGCTGTGGTGCGTTTGCAGTGTAATCGGTAACACAGTTATCAGCTATTTTTTTAAGACACCGAATCTGTGTGTTTTCTACATTGCAGTCTAGCTCAGTTAGCCCTTTATTCTCAGAGTCTTCCACTATGACATTGATTCACTCAATTGATCTCTACATCTTAATTGACAATAGCTCTCTGACGTGATTACACAAAAGGGAATCCTGGTTAAACATATTGGCTTCTCACACTGGACACTGTAATTGCCCTCAGGAGAGTAACAAAAAGAAAGGTGGAATCCAAAAGACCTCCCTAGCAGGATTTCTAATCAATACATCAGTCACTGCATTTTACTCAGGAGATCCTCCTTGGGGACGAATGGATATTGATCTCAATGATTGTTTGATATCTTTGGTGACATTCAGTGCTTCTATGCATTTACTGCCCTTTCAACCTATTACTTTAGCCTTGAAATACTGTCTTTTTTGTAAACCCTTGCTTAAGAGATAGAAAAGTAACAATGGCAAGAATCCTAGTGAATGACTTGGATGAAGGCTACATATTTAAACCTTTGAACAAAGAGCAGTACCATTACTGTATGTTAAGGTTGCTTTGACAATTGAGTATATATAGTAAGTGGAATGTGTAAAATTAAAGTTCCAAATTCCACCTTAATTTCTTATACTGCTTAAATTGCCATAAATTAAACATAAACACTCATCCAGCATGAACTCTTAAGCTCAGTGACATCACAATTAATAGTAAGTATGATTGACAGGTGACAGACACAAACAGGCGCTCCAAAATAATAGCAAACTTAATTCAGTTACCAAAATTTAATTTGGAATATATAACCAGTGTTATATAGTGACATATACCAGCTGTAGCAGATAAGCATTTATTTCAGTAGCTCCAAACAGAAGGCTACCATCCACATAAAGTATAACATAAAGAACCTAAATCCATCTTTTAATATATTCATTTTTTATTATTCTTTCTTCTGTCTTTTGTATTTTGTTTGATTTTTGTCCATTTAAAACATAAAGTAATAAAGCACCACTTACCTGCAGGTAGTGACATGTCCGCGATGAAGGCTTGAGGTCGGAGTGCATCGAGTGCATCATGGGTTTCTCTAGATTAAGCGATGACTTCCTATAGGCCTCCTTGGCCTGGCTGACTGTCAGTGTCGACCAGGAGCTCCTCTTTGTGAATTTGCCCTCGGGCGCCATGGCCATGCTCTCGCAGGCCGAGCACTTGACATCATTGTTACTCTTAGAGGTCTTGAGTGACAGGTCTCCAAAGTGGTGGCTGTGCATGGAATCTGGGTAGCAGTGGCTGACATGTTCCCCATGGTGCCGCGACATGACACTGGGTGTGCGGTAGGTGCTGTCACTATCCAGGTTGTCGTCAGAGCTCCACCAGCCGCCAGAGCGGTGCTTGCGTTCTTTGCTCTTGCTCCTCTTGCTACCATGTTTGGTGGAGTGGTGACCATGATGGTGATAACCTCCACCTCCCATCATATCACCTTTTGTGCCATTCATCTTGGATGATCCCTCCAGGGAGTGGGACTTGGTGAAGAGCTTCTGGACAGAATGAACAAGGTGTCTGATGCGGCCAGGACTCTCGCTGCGTTGCTCAGTGGTGGTGGAAGTGCGCTGGTACTGTAACGTGTGGAAGCCATCGCGGTGTAGTGGCACTTGTTTCTCAAACTGGTCTAGTAGGTTAGCAGGAAGGCGGTTGCTCTTGGTGCCGACGAGATGGGAAGATGCCGCTGCCGCTGCCGCTGCAGCAGCGACAGCTGGGGAGGTGGCAGAGGCTGTGATGGTAGCGCAGTCGTCCCGTGTGGCTGGGTCACAATACTGTGAGCTGTAGTGCATTCTGGGGAATGTGCTGCTGGAGATGTGTTCAGACACAGCAACTGGGGGCATCATGACAGGGGACATCATCATGCAGTCAGAGTGGATCGAGCTGCGCGGTGAGTAGCGGTGGTGGAAGTCCATGGGGCAGCTCTCTGTGGGGCTGAGCAGGTAGGACGAGTGGCGGGAGTCAGAGCCATGGTGAGCGTGGAGGTCATGAACGTGAGGGTCATAGTCCAAGCCATAGGGTAAAGGGATCTGGTGCTGGGAACGGCTGCCCGATAAGCCCTTCATGTTCCTGGCTGGAGGGAGGCGTCTGCCTTCATTGAACTTTCGAGACGGGGACCAAGGTGAAAATGTCTGGTCTGTTTCAGAGAAGGGGAAAGAAAGAAGAAAAGAAAGAAATAAGATACAAGCAAGTAGGAGAGAGACTTGCTCTGATTGCTCTATGTAAATATTTGATCCTCCCACTTTATGCTCTTTCCATCACAGTATGCACCAAGGGACCTACAGTATAATACGGGTGAACATTCTTGCAATAGAGAAACCATGTTTAGTGAGAAGTTGTTACAGTATTACAGTACACATGGAAGTATAATTATTTATAACTAAGAATGACAATTCTTAGTTACAGAGTGTTGAAGTGAATTTAAGTTGTTAAAGCGGTGATAGAATGCAAAACCGATTTACCCTGTCATAGCTGAATAACGACAGTTTGGAGGGTAAATAGGACATACATAGAACCTCAAAATCCCATTGACACCCATTTTCGTCTGCAAATCTCACAATTTGAAACTGCCTCTGAAAACGGGCGAATCTGAAAGCTGGAAGTTGACGTCAACTTCCCAAATCCTCCTCATTTGGCTCAACATTCTATCTTTGTAATGCCCCAAAATTTACATAGGCCACTAACTGATCTGAGGTCAGTTAGTCTTCTAAATCTAGGTCGTGCAGATCTCTGCTATTCCATTACAAAATTCACTTCTGAGACTTTTTTATGCGAGAAATCAACTATGTAAAGCTCAAATATGGGCCGTTTTATGAAAATTGATGGCTAATTACTACGCTTACTAGCGCTAGGTGAGTTAATTATTTGGAGTTTTTTTTATGTTGCAACAGTAACGTTAGAACAACACTAGTTGTTAATCATGAATCATGAAAGTGTCGAAACTTTTTTATTTTGTCTCGGCTGTTTTAGCCGCTGCGGCTCTCGCCTGGGCATGTCTGGGCATGTAACAGACAGTGTGCCTGTGTTTGTGTGTGCGCGCTGTGCAGCGGTGTGTCAGTGTGTGTGTGTGTGTGTGTGTGTGTGTGTGTGTGTGTGTGTGTGTGTGTGTGTGTGCGCAGGGCAGCAGTGTGTGTGTGTGTGTGTGTGTGTGTGTGTCTGTGTGTATTGGGATTCGCTCAACCAATCAGCGCACGTCTCTAATGTGTGTGTATTGGGTTCTCCTCAACCAATCAGCGCGCAGCTCATCTAAATATTCATGAGCATACCATATTTGGAAGAAAAGCTGCTGTTCCAAATAGAGCCAAAACACAGGGATGCATAAGGGCCAAAAAAAAATAGCACCTGGGCCATTTTCAGCCCAACCAATGTTACACAGGGAAATATTGGCTTGAATGTAAATAAAAAATGTAAATGTATCACTCCTAGATGATTTAAAATGTATTTTATAATTGTGCCTTTGACATTTTACAGAACGCTGTGTAGACTGCAAAAATAATAACAAAGTCAGATAAATTGCTCAAACATTGGCAACAACCTCATCATTTTATTTGCATCTCTTGATAACCGTATGCCTGTTCTGTATGTAAGTATGCGTGAGGTGCACACATTCTTACCGCACATTCTTCATTTATAAATAGCAGTTTGTATATGGGAAATGGTGTACTCTGTACTGAATGTATTTCTTTTGTGCTTATGTACAGTATCGTTTATACATCTGTCCCCAGGTTCCTAAACCTATCCCACAGCATTTTTGTAAGCAGTTAGAAGCTGATTCTCTCAACAAATTAAGCTAACTCCTCTGGAATCTGTGATAAAAGTATTATTTCTCAAGCCCTGCAGTGGTGAACCAGTTATTATTAGCTGTATGCTTAATTATTTTGAGAAGAGCCATGCATATCACTGGGCGGTGATCAGAAAGAGCAACACATTTTGTACTACATCAAAGAGACTTTAAGATTAGAGAATTTAGTAGCTTTTATATGAGGGGTTAAAAAGTTCAGCCTAACCTCCTATATTCTTTTGCTCTGGAAGGTGCTTAATGATGAATACTCCTCAAGCTCCAATGAATTTTTCTATATTACCTTCATGCAATGCTGGAACAATATGCACATAGTAAAATCATACAGTAATTTATGAGATCCAACATTTATTGTACTTGATGTTAAATGACAAAGGATAACGAACATAAAATAAAAGACAAAATATATGTCAAATGCCTACATTAATATAAAGACAATTCCCTTTCATTCATTCCACTCACCATATTATGATAGCATCATTTTTGATTGTATTGCTTCTAAACGTGGAGACTGTATAGTTCTACAGAATGGGAGTACACTTCTCCAATTTCTCTGATTAATAGTGTGGGCACTATAATCTGTGGTAAATGAACTGCAGACCAGCACTTGTAGTTACAAAGATTTGAGGACACATTGTCTGCATGCAACAAAGGAGTTTTATAATTAGGAACTGAGAGATACTGTGAGTCAATAAGATCAGTTCTGTGTGTCTGCAGCTGTTAATGACTGAGTAAGCTCTATCGATTTATCGTTCAAGCAAAATGTCCAAAATCTGTCTTTGGTTTTCATTTCCAGATTTATTGAAGTTAGCACTGCATATATTGTATTGGTGACATTAACCACACAAACCCGTCTCTTGGAAGTGGCTTAAAAACTGGGAGGTTTACAATTTGAAGAAAAAAGGTTTCTTCTAAATTACACGTATTATTTGAATTAATTGTGTAGTGAAGAATAATAATAAAATGCCCTTATCCAATAAGTGGTTAGCTACTTACTTAAATCCTATCTTGATGCCACAGTTTGTCCTGCAATCCCATTTGTTCATTATTCCTCAGCGCTGTTTATTATAAATTTACCAATGTCAAAGGCGCTACCAATATTTATTATTATTCTCAATTTTTTCCCTGTCTCTGACTGACGCACAAATCTTGATCATTATTTTTGTTCTTCTGTGTCCTATGGAGATTCAAGAAGACAGACATCAGTTTTCAGCAAAATGTGTCAAAATGAGCAGCATTATTATCTGTCATCCTGCTTAGCTTTCTGCATAACAATTACAGTCTACATCTTACCAGTATGTGTTAAGAGCTGTAAGGTAAACGGGGAGACAAAGTGCCTTGAGTGTCTGTCATTCCCCTGTAATTAATTACTTGAAGTTCTCTGCAGCAGGAAACCCCAGTCTGGAACAGTGCACATCGTCTTACATAACATTTGGGATCTCTGATCTCACACACCATTTCAAAGGAGCCAGAAATAAAATGCACAGTTGTCATGACAACCACTGCTGAAAACCTAGGAACTGTAATAGGATTTTCAAGGTTGTTTAGGGTGGATCCCAGTCTTAAAAAAGGAGAGAGAAAATACAGTATGTAATGTGATACAGACACTTGAGCTTGATTTGTCATATGGGCTGCTGTGTTTGGTGCACCATTACAAATTGTGCTGCATTAGAATTTAAATGAATGATGAATTTAAGCACAAGCTGGCAGACACACAACCCCCCCAGATCTAATTGCACATTTAATTTATCCCTATAAATGTATTCTACTATGGATTTCAGAATTAAAATGTCTCTCACCCACAGATACCCAGACTTACATTACTTGTCTTTAAAATGAATACAAGTTGGGAAACACTTTACTAACCCTTAAAATCCTCCCTCAGTGGGATTTGTTGTGCTGCAAGTTTTTACAACATCCCTGAGTAGATGTAATTATTGTTTAAATTTGATTTATGTCCTTGCCTTGCTTCAAGGTTTGGTTTAACTACAGTAGAATACATTGAAACCCACTATTATTCATTAGAGAGTGTAATCAGCCACCTATGTGGTTCATTTTCACATTTTATTTCTGTCTTTAATATTAGCCGAAGTTGTTCATTTTTGGGTCAGTATTAAAACAATGTGTGTGACTATAGGACGCAGGAGATGTAGTGTTGTAGAGTTTAATTGCAATAATCACTGTACACGGAATATAGTACCATCCTTCTGTGTTCCTCTCTTAATCTCATTTCGACCATCATAGCTCTTTGTTGTCTCTCTAGGTCACCTCTCACTATCTCTCAAATTCACTGCATTATAATAGATGACATCGATGGTTGCTGAGGCAACAAAATGTGTCAAATTAAAGCTAACAATAGCAATGAATGCACACAGAGATAGTGTGTGTGTGTGTGTGTGTGTGTGTGTGTGTGTGTGTGTGTGTGTGTGTGTGTGTGTGTGTGTGTGTGTGTGTGTGTATACATGCATACACATCCCATGTTATCTACAGTGTAATGTAATCCAAACATGTACTTCCAAACACACGTGCCAGTATAATTGTGGAAACATACAATATAGGCTGCATTCACCAGATCAGCTGAGCATCCATCAACATATTGTTCAAAGTTCAAATGCAGTTTCACCTATACAGTGAGGAAGGAACCCAATACAAAATGGACTACCAAACATTTTATGTATAACATTTACATGTATAACGGTAAGACATTAAAGACATCAGCTTTAAATCTGGTTTTCCAGTTAGAGGAAGGTCTTAATATTTAATACCTGTCTGAGAGCCATTACTTTTTCTCTAAAGACAATATGGTTTTTTTACCTCTAAATGTAATCGTTCATGCGGTTCTAGTGTAGATTTTACTGGGTTACAACTTGAAATTGTTTGTTGAAGCGACTCTTTGCAGTCTTCTACTGCAGTTTCATCTGAATGCCATGGCCTGCTTATCTATCTCAACTAGTCTTACAAATAGCCAGCGTTCAAAATTAGCACTATCCACCAGCCAAATGTTGGTAGATTTGCTTCACTCACCAGCCAAAAAAACAATTGTAATCTATTGAGTGGCTGGTAAAATTTGAACGTTCATTAGCCATTTGGTTGGTGGACGAAAAAGTAAATTTTTATCTCTGCAAAAAGCCAATAGGTGCATCAGAATCTTTTTCACACCATTCTTTCTTTTAGCTTGCACTATATTATAAAGACGCTCCCGTTACGGGAAACAAACAAATTCAGCAATCATTTACTGCTACATGGCAACATGAATATTGTGAAATAATGAAGTAGAAGACACAAAACATTTGCTCCCACTGAGTGGTGTCTGTATCGCTGTCATCCTCATCTGCATTTTCCCTCTACAATCACCCCAGCATTCTGATTACATAAACTCTCTTGAGGTGGTTTGATTAACCCATAATCAGCTGTTTAGAGACTAATCTTTCAACCCAGATTGGTCTCTTTAGCTATCAACCAATTCATTTCGAGTAGAGTTAATTTGACATAAATCATTTTCCAGAGAGAGACAGAAGGAAGCAAATAAACTTCCCAGAAGGTGCTAAAATGTTTTCAGTTGATGAAACAATCATTAAGCAGATGTAGATTATGGCAGCAGTGTAATTATCTACGATCACTTTAGCATTACCCCTCCTGAAGAACACAGATATATCCAGCTACTCCGGGGTTACTGTTGCTAAAATGTAACTTTATATCTTATCTTTAGTATCACATATATGGTGGTATTATTACAATTAAAGTAATAATACCACCATATTGTGTCAACTTTGTGTCATGAACCCAATTTTGAAACAACATAGGTAATATCAGGGCTAACAAAAAAATGTAAAACATTGGGGTTTCTTTCACCAACAATCAAGAAAATATGGGTTTTGGTTGCATATGTGTACTATTGTTATGGCAAGTTTGTCTCAGTGACTACGTTTACAAGCTGTCAATTTTCGGGTTATGGTCGGGTTAAGGTCACTATTCGGGTTTCTGAAACATTCGGAATAACCCGTTTACATGTGTGAGCAGAGAGAGTTACTCCTGTATACATGGCATTTGTAATCAAATGGCAATATCCCGACGTGAACGGCGACGGGCACGGTTACGTCTGGACGTAGCTCTACGGACAACCTTAAGACGCAATAACTTTTCGGTCACCTTCTTATAAATCTCACTATCTCGGTACTTTCTGCCGTCAACAAAGACACATTATATTCATGGTTTTCACCACACTAATAAAGAAATTGGTTTCCTCCCTCGCCAAAAGTGTGGTGCTGTGCTTCCCCATGTTTACCTCTACTTCTTGTTTACTCTCGGTATACTGCGCCGCAGGTTTTCTGCATTGACATACTGTATATATATATAACTATATTATTATAGTATATAATTATTATTATAACTATGTTTTCTGGCGCATACAATAAGTTCCTCTACTCAAAAGACCAAGATTCCTTGCGCATAGAACATACGCAGAACACAAATCAATGTTCCTTTTGATGGGGATATGCGGCCACAGCGTTTACATGACCAAAATTTCAGGTTAGAAAAGGGGTAACCCAGGTAGCATATTCGGGTTTTTAAAACCGGAATATGAGCATATTCGGGTTTTTGCCGGTGTTTACATGGCCGTGCGCGACCGGGTTATTGCTAATATTCCGGTTTTGAACGGGTTATTGGCTGCATGTAAACGTAGTCACTGTGTTCTCACACGGTCAATGAAAAGGGCAACCTGTGAAGCTAACTATAGTAGAAGATGAGCACATCCAAAGTACTTTTACAGGTGCTTATTAAGAAACTCAAACTAAAGACACAAACCAGATAAAAGAGCCATACGCTGTACTTATAGCTCCCAATAAATGCAGAGCAACATTTCAAGATCTTCAGGCTTTGTCCAGGCTTGGCAAATTGATTGATGTCTTTTACCTGAGAACATTCTGGCAACATTTTTGTATAACTTTATCCTCTGGGAGCTATTTCATCCATGAGGTGAATGTGAATGAGCCTGAGTTGAGCTGTCAA
Source organism: Perca fluviatilis (assembly GCF_010015445.1). NCBI lineage: Eukaryota > Metazoa > Chordata > Actinopteri > Perciformes > Percidae > Perca > Perca fluviatilis. Next base: position 24,574,931 of record NC_053129.1, on the reverse strand, counting down.
CTCTCTGTAGTTTTATGTCTCTGCTTTGTAGAACAAAAATGTTCACCTTTGTGTTAAAACTCAATATTCATGTAAGCCCCTCTTTAAAACTCCATTTAGTAGCCTTTGGCAGACAACCCGGCAGAGCAGGAGGTCTGTGACACCTGCCACCAATCCATAGTGAGGATGTGAGGGTGGTGCATTCAAGCTACGAGAGTTCATATCATATAACAACTTGATCCAGTATGACAACACAAACACACACTTACTGTCTGCCTGAAGAGGCTTGTGTCATCCAATATTTGCAACAGACTGCTCTGCAACTTCTACAGATAGTGCCCAGTGCACTGTTCTCTGTGTGCGGGGGAGGTGACATCAATGCAGGGGGTGCTGGCAGGCTCAACAAATAACTAGCTGTGTCACAGGGCTGAGTCTGGATGCCCTGCAGGCAGGGTAGAGGGGAGGATGAGTTCCTCAGCTCTATCTTGGACAATACCGCCTACTCTCTCTAGCTGATGCAACTGTGGAGCACCTTTAGCCTCCAGCTCATCCGCCTGAGGTGAACCATGGAGTGTTTTAAGTGCTTATTTGAACAGACTTCCATGTGGCCACACAGTTCTTACTTCTGATTCTACAATAGCACCCGTTTCAGCAGTGATGGGAAGTAACGAAGTACAAATACTTTGTTACTGTACTCAAGTAGATTTTTCAGATATTTTTACTTTACTATTTATTTTTGTGCCGACTTTTTACTTTTACTCCTTACATTTTTAACACAAGAATATCGGTACTTTCTACTCCTTACATTTTACAAAATTGGCTCGTTACTTTAGTTTCAAATAATTTCAGTGGAGTTACCGTTATTATTTTTCACTTCATCAAAACTATATTCAATCTAATTGGATGGGAATATACGTTGTTATAATGTGCTGCAAATTGTGCCGAAAAAACCGAAACACCACAAACTGCTGGCTTTCAAGAATTCACCATTAAATTTGAAAAAACACATAGAGGTAAATGCATCTTTTTGTTGTTATCAAAAGCTAGTTGTTGTTTGTTTCAGTAACTTTATTAAGTTTACGTTAATGGTCAGTTACATTTGTTCTCCTGCAAGCAATGACAATGCCTTGGTTCGCTAGCATTTAGTTAAGTAGCCCAAGTAACGTTAAGGTTAGCAAGCCTTCAGTTCATTTGAAAATAATCTAATACTAGCTGATACAATATCTGCATGTATAGCTTTATATTAAAAACAAATTGAGTAACTTGATTTAGCGTAACATTGCTGTAGTAATGTTAATGTTACTCAAGGCCGTTCTTCTTTTAAATACCACTTAAGTTAAAGTTAACGTTACTTGGTCTTTATTTTGGGCTAATGTTAACGTTGATGTCTCAAACCTCTCAGACGTAAGTTAGAGGACTCATGTTTGAATCCCAATTGAATTCACATCTTGCTACTCAGTCAGAAGCGTGTTAACCCAGAGTCCCAGTCTCTGTCACAATAATCATATATGCAACATGGCATCATGACTTTGCGTAAATATATACGCCACTTTCATAAAGCCAAATGGCGCCATTTTCAGCTATCCACGTGTATGATACACGCTGGAAACAGCTGATGTAAACAGACCCACCACGTGGCCTCGCCATGTTGCGCGTTATCGCGAGAACGCGACGTACTATCGCGAGAACAACGTCACACGCCTGGCAAGAAAAAAAAAATGGTTGAGTTTAGGAAAAGAACACAGGGAAAGGCTTTAGTAACAAAACAGTGACAAAAACAAGGAAAATAACGACTAAAACACGCTTACGACAACAACAAATGGTTGGGTTTAGGAAAGAAACATTGGGTAAGGCTTATTAAAAACAAAAAATTAAAAACAAAAAACGGCAAAAAACGGCCGAAAAATCGCCACACGTGAGGCATGAACCCGGCTCTCCCAGGTGAAAGTCCTGTGTTTTACCCATCTGCCTCCCCAACCTACCTCCTTACCCAATCCTCCGTTCCTTTATACCACTCGCTACAGCGGAAATGGACTCGCAATATAGGCCAATGGCGGCCAATTTGCGTTGATATACACGCAAAAATGCGATTATGCGTCTTCATGACACGCAAAAACGGAATACAAATTGGCGTGTCATACATACGCCAATTCATGAGATCAGTCTGATATATGTGATGTTTTAGGCCTATTGGCAGACATCCATTTAAAATGTAGGCAATGGCATATAAAGAGCCTTTTTTCCATGTCCACTGAAGTTTCTCAGCTTGCACGCTAGTAACATTTGTGTGGTCCAGGTAGCTTTGCATAAAAAATGGTTGTCATTCGCAAGGCTACTTTTACTTTTATACTTTAAGTACATTTCCAAGCCTGCACTTTGTTACTTTTACTTGAGTAAAGAAGTTAAATCAGTACTTCTACTTTTACCAGAGTATTTTTTTACACAAGTATCTGTACTTCTCCTTGAGTACGGGAAGTGAGTACTTTTGCCATCTCTGCGTTTCAGTCACTAGGAGAGTGCTGCAGCCTGATTGTAAAGCTGCAGTAGCGGCAGTTCAAACCATGGAAGAATAAGTAGGGCTGGGAGCTGAAAGAGCAACACTTGCTGCTCTGTCGTCACCACCACTGGTCTGTCTGTGAACAACCATTTAACCCAAAACTTTTCAGAGGCCTACAGATTGTTGTATTTGGCAACTTCCAGGTGTGAGTGTGTGAATGCAAAGCAGGCCATTTGTGGAAAAGAGCAGTTGTGCTTGAATATAAATAGGTTAAAAGAAAATACACAATAGCACATCTTTGAGCACATGTGCATCAACTGACATTGTACTCTTACAGTATGAGAGGAGAGCTAATATCAGAAGTGAAGGGGAAAAAAGAGAGTAGGTGTGGAGTAGGAGAGATTGATGGAGTTCAGAGGGGGGAGAATCAAACTTCTTTTCAAGCTCCTGAAAGGCTTTTGAGAAAAGCAAGCAAGCTTGTTTCCATTTTAGGGTGAGGGGAACATTTCAGAAGATTACATTTACAGTTCAGAAGATTACATGCAGCCATGGTGTGAATGTTAATGAAACTGTAGGTTGATACACCATATGCAAAAGTGAAATATTTTACAAAACCTTTTTATCAAGGTGACAATCAATGCTGTCGCTGACACTGAGTGAAAATGCATTTAGTTGTCATGGTTGATTTTTCTTTTCCTTCAATATGACAGTAGGTTTTATAGATGGAAATACTCCCTCTTGGCTGTTTAAGACCTCACATTGCAAGTCCATTAAACATTGATGAGAGATTTCCTGTATCACATCTTATGGAACAGCTATTGTGGTGCATGATCAACATACATACATACATCCTCTCTACTTAAATGTGCTTCAGTCAGCACCTGATGAAGCCTGTAAAACATTTTTCCCCCCTGACAAAGATGACACACACAAAGGGGGGAGAGATTAGGGCTAGTGCGGAAGAGAAAAAAAGAGAGAGGGGAAAGCCTCACTGCTTGCTCGGCTCTCTGGGAAACCAGTGTGCTGCTGGCTGCTAAGTTAAAGCTCTGCTGCTATGCTACAATCAGCGCCTGGCCAGCATTTCCCAAGATGGTTGCATAACTTGGAATAAATGAGGCCTTCCTCCTCCACACCAATGCACAGCTAGCTAATGCCACAGGGAAGAACGGAGCAACAGGCAGCTAAACTGTAGAGCATGAATCACTGTTTAAAAATAACATCCTCAAGATAATTTATCAGATAATTTATAGCAAAAACATCCGTTCTTAATCATTATTTCTCACTTATTACTTATTGTATATAACATAACAGATTTATCCTCACACACATAAAAGTGTTGCTAATGCTGAACAAAGGCTACGTTCAGACTGCAGGCAAAAGTGGCCCAAATCTGGGGGTTTTTGGGGTCAAGAGACCAGGTCAGACTTCTTCAGAAGTAGTGTGAACACTCAAATCTTGCCCACTACCACTACATTGGTAGTCTGCCATTATTGTTGTTTCTAAATTGATTAAAACACAATTTAATATAATGTACAGTTATAACTTACAGCAAGATACAAACAAAGGTAATAATTAGTATAAATGTAATACTATATAAATGAATGTAATGTAATTTGGTAAGGCTGACTGTAATATTGTTTTCATGATAATGCAATACATCATGCCATTAATCTCCAGTTATTACGTTAAAGGTGGTGTAACATCTTCTGATGCACAGAGAGAGAGAAAAGTACAAAAAGAAAATGCATAAAACCAAAGCTCATCCTAAATGTATCATGCTATTTGATGATTTCTTTATTATGAGGAAACAGAATTAAAAATAAGTTTCTTCCTAAAAAATATCTGCACCTCATATCTGCAACAACTGCAATATTTAAGCACAAGTCAGGCCTTCATCCTCATCGTGTTTTAACAGATGTTTAATTAAGAATGCCTGCTTTGACCAGATACTTTGTCGGGCTTCATTACAGCAATAGAAAAGTAATGCTCTTGCAATATATCTCATAAATACACCTTGACTAAGAAGCATCTGTTTAAGTGATATACAGTATGTGGAAAGGCATCAGTGTGGTGCAGCTTGTCCTGGCCTGCAGCAAGTACCTCTGCACAAAGAAATCACTGCTGTGTGTCACAAATTGGCCTTTATAGCTGCACTTAAGTACAAAAGTGAAACAATCCCTGTAACTCTCTGTAACCCTCTCACAATTATTCCAGCAGCAACATCATCACTGACAACGATTGACAACTTACAGCATGCTTAAGTAAAGTCATCCAGTCTTCCCACACAGAAGGCACAGAGACACAAAGTGACACTGAACCAAGTATTACAGTTATTTCATTGTCCATTGTTAGATAGTCTTTGGTAAAATTGTACTTTTGTAGTTAAGTTTATATATACCTTGCGAAGCAGCTGCTTAGTGGTTGTTTCAATGCAACTACTTCACTACATTTGGACTCAGGCATTAGTAGCTAATGCCTACAGTACTTGGCATAATACACAGGTGGGTGTTTAAATGTAAGTTCCATTGCAGCATTGCATGAAGTGCTTCCTTACAACATCTCAGTTATTAGTGCTGTGAGAGTAATAGTCGATGATACTATGTGTAAACTACAATTTGGTGTTTTCTTCTAACTGCAGACAGCCAATCCTTAAATATAAACACTAAAGATATTATTAGGTTATTGGGTTTAAAGTGTCCTCCAGATAATTTAATATTTGTCTGTCTGAATTTTGCTGCAAGGAAAACAGAGCTATTTAAAGCTTTTTGAGCTGCTGACTTTTGGCATCAATATTAAAATTAAGCAAAATGCTTCCTAGAGTGAGACAAAATAGCCACAGCAGAACGGCTCCAGATGAGATGTGTCACAGCAATTTTAAGAATTAGCTATACCAAGTATTGTAAATAAAGCATTTTTATGAATGGCACACTCATGTGGGGCTGCAACTATTTACTACTTGCATTAACAATACTACTATACTCATTGTTGATTAACCATTTTGGTCTGTAAAAGAAAAGAAAATATGCATATCTCAATATTACAAAGCAGATTACAAAGCAGATACAAAACAGAGGGGACATCTTCAAACTGCATCATTCCCCAGAGATATCCAATTTACTATACACAGGACAAAGAAGATGGACGATCAAATATTTCTGACTTCAATAATTAAATTGAATTTTAAAATAGTTGCAAATTAATTTTCTGTTGATTGACTAATGAATTAACTAATCGTTTCAGCCACACTCATACCTTATTTCAGTGGCAAAGACTAAGGTGTACGGTATATCTAGCAGCTGTTAAAATTTAGTTTTTCAAGCTGCCCACAAATAAGCAGTATATATTCATCTTCATGTCAAGAAAACACTACAACCTCTCTTGATGTGCAAGTCTAACAATTTGCCATTTTTTGATCCATCTCTAAATCATCTTCAGCTTGGAAATGTATTCAGCTGTGTAGCTCATTAGGATTTCCATGTTGTTATTCTGTGTTGACTGCATGTGACGTGCCATTGAAACCGTACATTTTAATGGCCTATTTGTTACACGCTCTTTCGCTAGGCTTTCTAGGTAGCAGTAAAAGCCTAGCACTTTCAGGATAAACATGGATGATGCAAATTGAAAACATGTTTTTCTTCTTTCCTCGCTGCAAACATGTTCTGTCACGGTTCTGGAGAGGGTTTCCACGTGTGGGAATTCAAAGGTGCACCACTCTCTTAATTAGGCTGTTTTGTCATGTACCGCTCCATCTGTCTTGAGCCTACTGCAGCAGAGAGAGACAGAGAGAGAGAGGAAGAGAGAGACAGGGAAAGGATGTAGGGTTGGGTGGGGAACAACTCCCCAATACCTGTGCAGCCTGCACCAGATTGTCAAGCAGCCAGTGTGAAAAGTTGAGCTTTAATGATGGCTAACCAAATGTGAAGCACATGAAGAGGACAGGCAACCATTCTGATGGCTGTGCTGAATTAAAAGATGAAAAGATCCTGCATGATGCTCAAAAAGAGGAAGAGAGAAAGTACCATGAGAGGAGTCTTACAATAAGCTATATAAAGAGGATGATACTTGGCAGCAAACCTAAATGGCAGGATTGCCCCATCCAGCAATGCTTGTTAAGGTAAACGATATAAAAGGAGGCTACTGAAATTCATAATCAGTTCCGAAAAGGAAAGCCTACATACATACATACATACATAGCTTACATACTCTGTTGTGGTAGTGTGTTCCTTCACAGCTTATCACAAATAAAAGCAAAAGGTGTGTAATATGTGCACTCACGCTAATAATCAGGCTTAATTTAGTTAAAATACTTTGCTATAAATTGTTAGTGTGAATTACAGTCCGGCCATTGATATCACAGCAGGGTGTTGCTGAGAGGCCAGGTCACGCCATTTGTCTAACACTCAAGAGATAGTAGGATAAAGGCTTGTTGCTGTGGCAACCACCTATTTCGTGACACAGGAATGAAAGGCTGCTTTGTGAAGCTGAACAGAATGACAAAAGAAAGAACTTTGATTTGTTAACATGACAAACTGTGTAGAGTATTTCTTTTCGTTCCATTTAAGAGTTTGTCAGGGAGCATGTCAACTAATCAACAGTAAAATCTGTCTAGAAGCCAGGCTAATTTCCATCTGTAAAGCCTGACTATCAGATATGATGCATAACATTAGGCAACAGTTTTTTTTTTTGTCAGTGTAGGAATAAATTTTGTTTTTAGTTGTGTCGGAATAGTTGTTTTATTTTCAAATCCTTAATTTCATTGTTGGGAAAACTTTCTATTTTTGTAGATTTGGTTCGCTAACAGAGGAGGAGGTCATGTATTAACGTTTGACACATCTGTCACAGTAAATATGAATTAACTCTGTTGAAACGGATCTGTTCCTTGATTCTGATTGCTATACACGTCAATGCAAATGTCTGGTGACAACATGGCAGACTGGATCCAGCTCTCGAGAGCTTTAAAAGAGAGTAGTGATGAAAACAAATCCTGTAACCAAAATAATTTCATGCAAGGTCTGACTTACATGAAGATGCTTTAATGCTGTCATCAAAATCAGTGTGTTCAATTTAAAAACATTCAGCTTATGCATGGGAATACAGAGAATATTTGTATTTGTCTTCATTAAAATGTTTAACCACTTACAAAATAAGTTGTCATTCATGGCAGGTGACAGTCATAATTTCCCACTTAAATTTATTTGTTCTATAGTTCCGTTTTTTCTTATTTTAGCAATTGGAATGAGGATTTCACAGAACCGAGCACAATCTGAATCTGAATTTGACTCACAGAACAGCACTTACAGTCTGTCAGAGAGCCCACTGAGGGGAACCTGTCCCTGGATTTATTACTCATGCTGGGCTGTGACGTGACGTTCTTTTCTTGATGTACATGAAGTTAAACACACACACACATGTGCACAGACATTAACACATAAACACTTCAACAGACACACTTAAAGCAACACTATGTAACTTTTAGCTGCAGTTGTAGTTCCAATGAGACAACCTCTAGGGGGACCGAAGCGGGAAAGTTACATGGTGTTGCTTTAACATTTGATTGGTTGGTATTGCCCTTACAAAAGAGGTGAGGAAGCCAACACCTGGACATCCATCTCACCTGGGTCACAGACTATAGACCCAGCGGAGGCACCATCTGCTTTTAGAAACATGTATTCAACTTCAGCGTGTAACCTTTGGACTCAGTTCTTTCATTCGCTGCAAGATCCAAACTGTATAGAAGTCAATGAGAAATGTAGTTACAAATAATAACTCAGTATTGATTTTAAACCAGAATTTAAGATTTAAGATTGAAGACTTAATAGCTAATTGTTAAATTTTTTTATGTGCGTCTTAAAGGGTAATGTGTAGGGGTTAGGGTTATATGATATAATATACACAGAATAATTTTTATGTAATAATGTTTATGTTAGCCATATTTGGGGGTTTGTCTGATGATTGACGAGTCTCTCAGGTTTGATTGTTCCACATCAGCTCCCACCTTGTTGCCACAGGGCCACACTTACTCACTCCAATAGCGGAAAAGATTACAGCAAGCGGTATACCCCAAAAAGTACCTTCAGTAACCCACAGACCAACATTACATCCATGTTTCTCTTTAGTCATTGTTCATCACAACCTAAATCTCAGGCCATACATAACCAAGATCCTACAACCTGTATCTCCCAGTATTAGAGCCCTTACTGTGCCAAGCAGCAAGAAAATTACTGTTCTGTGTTATCGTTGTCTTTTAATTTATTTAATCTATTAAATCATTCACATATCCATTCATTGATTTGTAAATTCATTGTTTCACATTTACTGTGGGGTTGAAATATGAGCTCAGTCGAAATACTTCTTTTTTTTTTTTTTTACAGTACACTTCCTTATTAACCTTAAGGTAGTCTATATCCACAACGTTCCACTTCCGGGATTGCTTCGTTGGCACCGGAAATTTCGCAAGATTCTTTTTGGCCGGATGTCCGTTATCTTTTGCTTTCTTTGTGTTGGAATTTTAAACTCCGGTCAAATTTATGAGCACTATGGTTAACTGCTCCTCAGCGAGACTATCTGTCCAATCTGAGTTTTCTTTGCACGACTAAAACAACCTTTGAACGTACACATTCCACCAAAACAAGTTCCTTCCTGAGGCTATTTTGCAGTGGCCCCGTGGCTCTGTCCAGTGCTTAGCGTCGCCCAAGGCAATTGTGATTGGTTTAAAGAAATGCCAATAAACCAGAGGATGTTTTTCTTCCATCCCAGAATGCTGTGTGTACTAGCCAGACCCTTCTCCGCAGCGCTGTAGAGGAAGGTCTGGTAAAGCGAGACTAACCTTAAGGTAACATTACATTATAATGTAAGCCCAGCAAGCCAAATGTCTCTGCTACTGTCAGTTTCAGTCTTTACCATGATTGTGCACAGCCTGCCAGTAGAGAATCTCATTTATTGATCGGCACTGTTATCTTAAGACAGGCTGAGGTCTAAATATGCATTCTCTGCATGAGGCACAGCTCACACATTGATTGAATTTACCTGGGATCTAAATACAAATACAGGCTACAGTCCAGAGCACATTTCAAAGAGGTATCTGAGTTCAGGTCCATCCAGTTATTTTTGATGTGGTGTCACATGTCAATCAAACAGTATTGTGACATAAGTTTGATTTAGTTTTGTTAATTTACAGTTCGACCATGGCAACTGTCATTGCTCATGCTATTTGAGGTTCTTATTCCACTTTTCAGACTAGTTTGTTACTTCAAAAAGAAGCTTTCAATCAGTATTTTGTTACAAATATTCGGTTATGAACTGTCGGGAAACCCAGTTGACAAACCAATCCATATGTCTGTGTAAGACCAACCTAAACATAAAAGTCCAATCCTAAAAAAGAAAAAACACGCTCAACCTGCAACTCAAATATGTCTGAGTCACAAAATCTCTCAAGTCTACTCTCAAGTTTCAGCCTGAAGTCTCCTCACACTTGACAATATTTCTAGAAGAGTTTACCGCAGATTAATTACACCCTGTTTAGTAATTAATGAGGGTCAATGAGGGTTTAGAAGAACTTTAATTATGACTACAAGTTGCAAACCCCATTGCCAATCTCTCTGGTTATGTAAGTGAAATTTCTTTTGTCGCTGAATTCTCAACCTGACAGTGCTGAGAGAAAATACTGGAACTCCCCTTTGTACTTTTTTTCCTTTGACTACAGCAACACCTGTATGACTGTCAACGTGGTTTCTTTAAATCTTCAGCGTTGCCCATTCCACTTGAAGGAGCAGACAGCTGTTAACAACTCTGAGAGGTCCCTTGTGAGGTTTACTGCATTAGACAATTACACGGTACACGTTAACGTCTACTGTCTGCCTACAAAAGAGTATGGGAAATGGACCATACTGTAACTATAGAGTACTTTATCATGCAGATTTTAATAGACATGTCTTGCTTATGCCAGACCCGTAAAGTAGGTGTAAAAGATCTCAAATGATTGTCTGAAGCCTATATTCACTTGAAAATAGTATTCATGTAACTGATGAATTATCTCTCAACTTCTGTGTTTAGACAAAGGCACTAGAGCTGAAATGATTGGTTATCATTGGTTAACTAATTTAACATTTGACAGAAATACTCTTCTTATTTAAGTCTCTGGTTCCAGCTTCTCAAGAGTGTGTATTTGCTGATTTTCTTTGTTTTCGTATGATAGTACCTCTAAGTAAGTATCTTTGTGTTGTGGACTGTTGGTCAGATAAAATAAATATGTTCAATATGTCACTGTAGGCTCTGGAAAAATTGTGATGGTCATTGTTTTTGTTTTTTTTTACTAATTTCTGACATTTTATTGACCAACTGTTTTATCAGGGAATTAGGAAAATAATCATCAGATTGATCAATAATGATCATTCATTAGTTGCAGCCCTTAAAGGCATTCACATCCGCTAATGAAATTAGCAAAAATCACAAATACCCTGGAGAGGTCACAATTACACCATCTGACACTTTTTGGTTAATCAAACCGCAAATTGAAGCTGGTACTTAAAAATGCACTCAACAATAGAATACGCTACTGCCTCTGTTTTACATGACGTACATAAAAATGAAGAAATTGCATGCCAAATATGCCAAATCATGACCGCTATTACTAAGAATATGATTCACAAATTAGATGTACAATTGATTTAAACTGCAAATAATCTATATACTGTATGGTCACAAATCCCTCAGGTCCCAGGTTTATATTGGTGCTGTGCAAATAGGGCATTAGTTACACAGAGTAACACAAGACTTATTTAAAAAAAAAAAAAAGATTACCCTGTAAAAGACTGCTTAGCTACTGCAGGACTCCAGAATGTTGATATCTGCCAAAATGTGAAGGATTTTGCTCGCTTTCCTTGTATGGTGCTGGTTTGCACCCAATTTTCCCAAGAACCCTACAGCCAGGAAAGAAGCCTTGAGCTCCTCTGCTCATTAGGTTCAGTTACTTCTAATTAATCAAAAGGGTATATACCGGTAGTCTTTCTGCTCAACAATGTCACGGATTCTTATGAAAGCCTTAGAGTGGACCAAAATGTGAATTCCCTTTTCTTTTTAAATTCAATTTGTGTGTGTGTTTTTTAGGGATCGACCGATACTGGTTTTTCAAGGCCGACAACTATTCTGATTATTAGTAGTTAATGAAACCGATTACCAATATTTGGAACCAATATACATTTACAGTGAAAATGAAAATTTCTAAGTCAAAATTTAGATTTTGGACACAAAAGTTTGTTTAAATGCTTTAAGTGTCTTCAACATTTTTTAAACCTAGGACCCCTTAACTGAAAGAGAGACGGACCCCCAACTACATAAATTGTATAAAATTAAGTTGCTTAAGAAACTGGGCCTACAATGACATGTAAGGCGGCCATTGTATAAAGCCATTATACATACCTTTTTTAGTGCATAGAATACTAAGCTATTAAAATAATTGTCATGATTTTATAAATCATATTTTAATGTTTAAACATATGTGGCACAGTGAATCCTTTGGGATATTTATATTTGCTAATATGTTGAATTCATGTTAAGACATTAAACATTTTGAAAAAAAACTATTTTATTTTAATTAATAGTTTGGTGGCCCCCCTGCAGTAACTTTGAGAACCCCCTAGGGGTCACAGACCCCCTGTTGAAGCTCTCTGCTTTAAGCAATTATTTAATAAATTAGAAACTTTCAACAAAATACATAGTAAAAGATAGTCAAAAAGTGTTGTGGGCGGGACATTAAGTCAGACTCAGTGGTGAGTGAAACTGGAGCAGAGCGACAGACACAGAGCTGTAGCGGAGCCAAAAGCGCACTTTTTTAATTAATTAACTTTAACGTTTATCAGGCAAATAACACACTGATACAGATCATCTACAACCTGCCAAAAAACTGCCCTACAATCGGCCAGTGCCAAAAATTGGGCCATCCTTAGTGTTTTTACCATAACCATATAGGTATAGGATACGTCCAAAATGGTGCAAAAGAAAAATAATCTGGAGGTAGCACAACATCCAATATTGATTTTTTTTCTATGCAATCACTTTTCAGTAAGCTTACAAAGAAAGCTTGTAGATTATTAAACTATTCCCAGTGGTGTTTGAAATAAAAGTGACAGAAATGCCGCAGATGTGTCAAATAAAAAAAAAGCTCTTAGAGGGGGGTTAGGCTCTCAGTTCGTTTGATCACAATTTTCTTTTTTTTGTCCTTTGTTTTAGACTGCCCCTGATATTCTGCACTGTGCTATCCAATAACAAGGTATTTGATCACTATGGTATTTTAAATTAAAGCACTTGTGCATATTTGGTTATTTACAAATCAAAGTATGTCATCCTACTCACACTGTAACACATGGGCAGTAGTAATATAAACTCCTTACAACTAAAGATCTCAGCACTATGGACAAAACCTTTATTGTTTTGCTAAATTTTTAAAACACGAGAGCAGGTTGACGATCTGTCTCTGCTTGCATCTTTTTTGTCTTTTTTTTTCTTTGTACGTTGTAGCCTTATAATTCAACAACGATCTCACATGCTTCAGATTTTATATCATACAGTATTGCACAGACTTTATTAGACCCATCTCGCACCCCATCTTTTGTGATATGCTATAACATTGTAAGATTGATGTTATCTCACAGTGTACAGAAGAGGAATCAATGTTGTTGTCCAGCAAAGTTAAAGTTGAAAGGCACTGGTAAAAGGCACTCGAAATATAAGGCACCACAAATATGTCATCAAGGGCAATTGATATCCCTTTTTTTTGTTTGATTCATGGTTTTAGAGATCCGCAAATTGCCAGAATGCCATTTTGCGGCGATCAAAGCATCAAAGAAATACCAAGGTGTTGGTCCAGAAACAATGTCCAGATTCCTGAGGATAATTTACAGTTTATTGGAACTATTTTTACAGATGAAATAGATTACAAAAATGTATCTGAAGCAGAATTGTAGCCTGTCCACATAAACATCATGCCTGTAACTGTGTAATTAATAAATGTAAAAAAAAAAGGAGAACCAAAAACTGCCAACGACACAACAGAGTAGCAGTAGATCTTACACTGCCAAGTCTCACTGCTCATTCTTCAGTTCATCTGTTCTGTTGGTGTCCCCCTTTTCATTTACACTGCAGGTTTATAAGATGTCTTTTGACATTAAAATGTTGTCAAGCGCAGCTTTAAACAGTTTCTCAGATGCCATGGCATTTTCTTGTTCAATTACAACTGAAAATTGTTTTAAAATCCCCATATGTTACCTTGTCCGACATGTCTCACATGCTGACCTAAGTCAGCTAGATTCTCATGTTCTGTTTAATTATTAATTGGCGCCATAGTGTGAGCTTAGAACTAACTTAATTACAAAAATAAGCAAACAATCTGTAACTTTTTATGCATTATTGATACTGTGCATATCAGGCTTTGAGAGGAACAACACAGCTTCCATATCTGGGGCATTATCTGGGTTTGTTTAGGGCTGAAATGTTGTGTGCGCCACACATATTGATTATACCACAGGGAAAGTGATTTATCAGAATTACTCAAGGATGCTGGACACCTTGTGCATAAATAATAAGGCAGTGTAGTCCTCATTAAATTGGGTAAATCTCCACTCTCTGCCTTTAAGACTGCATATACACTGACTCATTTACTGACAAGTATCACTAAGTGATTTCTCTCGTGTCCTCCCTACTTATCCTTTCCCTTTTTTCATTCACACACACATAAACACACACGCACATGAAAGGACATACTTCTGCTGTAGGGATGAGTGGATTTGCTACAACGCATTCGTGATAAAGAACTCAGGAAATAAAACAGAATCTACAGTAGAGTACCTGCAGTATGAAAATCATCGGCACAGGAAACTAAACATAGAAAGATAGAGAAAAAAGAAAAGCATAACAGATTATTTTCAATTTCTTTCAGTCTTTAAAAAAAAAAAACATTAATGGTTTTATAATTAAGACAGATTACTTCTCTGCCATAGAAAACCTTGGTCTCTTGGTTCAAGTCCAAAGCAATGTCAACTATTCCTCCATAATTACATCATTAGATAAACAATGCCGCTGGAAATAGTGAGCTTTAAAGGCAACAACATGTAATGAGCCGCTGGAAAAATTAAAAATTCTTTCACACATTGCAAAAATGGAACCACCTTTAATTTAGTCCAAGTTTGTTCTCTTTAATGCCCTTTCAATTAAGATGCTAACTGAGTGGGATGTTGCACACAATGTTCAAAGACCAATATAAAATGATTTGCAATAATGGCTTCATAGGCCAAAACAAAAATTAAATTAAACAAGCAACATTAGCTAACATTATATATTTCCTCTTGTCTGTCAATAGATCTGGCAACACACAGTATGAGATTCTACCAAAAAAACTCAGATTAAAGGATTGGTTTTCATTATTCTCCTCCAGAGGTAAGCCTCACAACACGGTTGCTCTATTTTTGTATTTGAATTGTTGTGCTTTTCCTCAACAAGCTGGATATTTCTCTCCAAGAGATTTGGGATAGTTTTAGTCTTATTAATTTGTTCTCATTTGGCTGTCTCACAGTTAGCACACTATGGAGACAGGCTGCCAATGAAAGTAAAAGCAGGATGTGGAGATAATTGCAGTTACAGGCTGATCAGCTGCTGTTCTGAATCCATTAACATGTCATTTGGCTGTGATGGTGACTTCTTGCAAATTTTTCTCATGACAAATAATGAAGTTATCAATATGGCATCCATATGTTATCCACAGTAAGAATACTTTTGGGGTTCTCACTTTTATGATTATATGAAATAGTCAAATAATAATTCAGCTGAATATAATAAAACTCTGTATCCTAAATACTTGGGTTAAACAATTTGTTGTGATGAGTTCTGAATTACTTGTTATTTCCATAAAGTTTAAGATTAAATCAATAAAGAGATCCTATGTTGTTTAAAAGAACAATAATTTGTGAATTGTTGAACCCGCTTTTTTAAATACAGGATTATTGTTTACACTAACGTGTAAGCAATGTAACGTAGAATACATTATATATAATTTAGCGATACATGCAATGTCTTGAAAGATGGACTTCAACTTCATCCCTAAAGAAGAGCCCTTCAATATATCAGCCGATATGAGCTTATTAAAGATATATCAACCAGTCAGTGTACGTCAGAAGATTGCACTACAAAAATGTCTGTCGGTATAAGGTAAACACTTTGTGAGATTGTTTTTCATTTACATTAAATGTTATTTAAAATGTAATTCTGAAGTCATTTTAGGCAGTTATTACATAATTTATTTTGTCACGACTACAATGTCTTAGCCTGGGAAAACCCTGACGAACTTCCAGCAAATTTGAGATTTGCTCTGCAAGTCAGTCTGGCCAAGAGCCCATTCAAGCCCATTTCCAATTTTTCCAAATCGAGGCACCAATCACAACCGTTGAGGTGAGCTTTACACAATGACGATAGCGCAACGACGGCGAGCAGCTTTTTGTTTACATTCAACATGACGGCTACCTACCAAAGCGCAGCAACCCGTTGATGCCGCTATCGCTGCTACGTCACCCGGATCGTTGGTCTGATTGGTTGGACTATCCAATGCACCCAGAGGCATTTGAGCGGCGTCCGTTGGTGACACCCCTTTGGAAATGAGCTGCGAATGAACCTTGCCCAGACCCACTCTCAGTTACAACTGAGAAGGGTCTGGTGTCTACCAGGCTAACAATGTCTGGATGTAATAACTGCATAGAGTAAAGTATATTTGTGCTCTGTGCTTTCTGCATACTTAAGACATAAAACATGAAAGCATGAATCTGCAGTGATTGCAACAGGCACTTTAAAAAAACAACATTGCAAGCCAGGACAGCAACTGACCTTTCAGTTTACACAGCATCCATTTGATTCCATTTAACTATACACTCCATTCTCAATCCCCCCTCAATGCATTGCAGCCTGTTGAACTCACATGAAAAGTGTATCTATAACTCTAACTGTGTGTAACATCTTGCTGTACTTTTGCTTTTTCTCTGCAGCCAATGAGAAGAAAAGTTTGCTGCCCTCTTGGAAATGTTGTGGCAGGGAAGTTGGATCAAGAATAGGATTGTGATACTGCTCCTGGTGTTTGGTGAGAATATATGTATTCAGTTTTCAAACACCCACAGTGGGAGTTCAAGAAACTTAGCCTTCACCATGCCTTTTTTTAAATATATGGGTATGAGAGTATCTTTCACAAAAATGCTAAGTGGTTGCCAGGCAACACTAGATATGTCAGTGCGAGACGGTTTGTAAGGTAGGGCTCACTTACAACTTTGCACTTATTCTCAGAGGAGAACGAAGCACCCATAAATTAAGAGGAGAGTGAAAGAGATAAATACAACTCAAAGCGTATTAGAGCAATTACATGAACTGTAAATTTGACATCTTGCAAATACCAAATATATCCAGCATAGGACACACGTCTAAATCATCTTCACAGATTATCCTGTTCCGCCCTTATAATTAAACCTTATGCTGCTGCTGCTGCTGTTCACTGAGCCGCACATTAATGAGCCATAAGAACGTGCTAAATGCACTATAAAGGGTGACAAAGACATTCATGATCAAACACACCTCACTGTACATTATATCTTAATTTATTCCTACAACTACCTTTAACTTTTGACATCCACATTTCATGCGTGCTCTCCATCCTGGCATTAGGATTCGTCAGGAACTAAGCATTCCATATTTTCTCCAAACACCCAACAGCATCTCCTTTGGATTTAAAGATTGGGATTTGATTGCCGGTACATCAGAGGACAACCCAGTGGTGTGTGTGTCTTTTTGCTCTCGCTGTAAGTTACTCTTCCAGGCCTTGTCTTCAGGATTTTGAAAGTACAAGCCTGTCACAGCACCAGCCTAGATAAAAACAAGGGCGATGACCTCGGCTGTCAGCTGAGCAGCCCTGCTCACCCTCCAAGAAGGGAAAAATAGACACAGTGGAAGCTCACAGACAGCAGCGATGGACACTGGGATTACACACAGCACTATGAAATCGTTGTTGATGTACTGCAGCTGTTTGTTAAGGTGACACCAATTGTTCCTGCTATATTAGACAGTACAGTGAGGAGAATAAACGGATAGGAGGAGATGACATGTAACTGTTTGTGTGGGCCTGGCCCTGGAGTATCAATACAGCAATATGTGTGGCTGCCTAAAAAATCCTGGTATCTATGGTATAAAATGTGCCTTTGAGCACTGTGTAATGTGAAACTTTTGTAAATGAATCAAAACACACACACAGCCACCCACATACATGTATAGACTGTACATACAGCCTGCACTGTATGCTCACTGCGAAAATACACAACCACACACATGCGGTAGTGATCAAAAGCAAATAGCATCTCTCATGACACGATTTCTACCATTTGGGAGGGAAGCTAAAAACCAGCATGACTAAGTGACCACCATCACGACACAGCTACAAGGGCTAATAATTCAAGCAAAAGCGACTGTCAAAGCAGTTTTATTATTCCTGGTAATATATTATCTTCAGTGGTTGTTTCTGTCGGATTTCTGCTGTAATTAGCTACCTTACCTCTATTGTACAAATGTGATTTGACTTTATTGTTTGTGTCAATCACAGTAAGACAGTGGGAGCAGGGTTGGAGGGAGAGGCTTTTGCAGAGACCACTCAGGAGGAGTGATGTTCTGCCAGTGCTGCCTCAATTCTCACTCAGTCCTTCCAGGATTCTGCGGCCTTTTTTTTGAGATGCCTGATTTTGCAGGAGCTTTTGTAAAAAATTGCAATAAAAGTTGTGATGTCTTTTGTATTTTTGTTGCAAAAAAAAGTTGTGATTTTCTTTTGTATAGTTCTTTAAAAATAGAAAGGAAACTTGTTTTGGGGAGAATAAAATTACTCTGGGCATTCCTAGTAACCTTACCAAAAAGGCTCAGGATGCTGCAAATGTTGGTATAATATGAAAATGGCTGGTGGATTTAAGACAAAAAATACTAATTTATTGAATGAATCAAATTTGAACCCATGTGTCAGTGGCTTGTTGATCTTTACATTGTTAGTTAATTTCCTATCCTGGCCTGGGACACACATTCATACGGTTCGATAAAGTACTTATTGGACTTTAACTTATCATTGCACTTACAATAACGAGCATAGCTGTCCTCAATTTAGGTCATCTTGTACGTCTCATCTCCGCTTTTTCCTGCATCCACCGTGTGTTTGTGTGTGTGCTCGCGTCAGTCGTGGGGGGAACTGAGCAGCAGCCCTGCCCGCTGCAGAGAGCCGACAGGATTGAAACAGCAGCAGTTTTTAGCGACTTTAGAGTGACAAACCGTTACAGCGTTCATTGATGTTAAAATGTATACAGGTTGGCAGGACAGTCTGAAATGTTTTGCACAGTCTTTCTAAATGTGAGATGTTCGAGTCACACACGTCTCGTCTTCAAATCAGAAACAAGGAAATAAATTTGGCAACGTACGTGTGTTACGTCAACCCGTTCTCACTCCCGCTTGGTCAGTGGCTCTCAGAGTCACATACTGATACAAAGTCTGGCACATGGGACTAATGGGATTGGTTGAAGTCGCGGGAAACTCTGGTTGTTGGTTAAATTTGCGGAAAAGTTGCGGTGGTTGATTGAATTTGCGTGAATTGTTGTGACATCGCGAAATCCTGAAGGGACTGCTCACTGGTCTAATCGAGGTAGCCAGGTAAGTTAATGTTCCTCTAAACTGTCCATCTTTGAACAACATTCATGACTTAATTTGCACCTCCAGTGCGTCAAGGCAGAATCCTTGTGTGACCAATCAGCTAAACCTGTATAAACACAATGTGACATGAATCAATCAATCAGTGCAATGTTATATGGCACTTGAAGAGCTGAACTGGCAGTAGGAGGGTAGCTTCATTACTTCAAAATGTAGCAATGAGACATGGAGCCCCTCATACTACCTATCTGCAGTGTTCAACTATGGCGGCAGTTTGCAATTAAGGTTTTTGGCTTTGGTGTGTGAGAGAAATGAAAAATGGATGTGTGGTAGGCTCTACTTTAAGTTTGGAAACGAGCACAGCTCCTCCTAACATGAGAGTGACAAAAATGTAAGACTTAACTGCTGTCACATTGAAAATGGCTACATTTTAAAAGTCTACTGGAGACTCGGAGGACTGAGTCATCAACCATGCTTTTCCAATATCATAGCTGATCTGCTCCATCTCTTGTTCTCTGTGCTGCACACGGCCAAATGAGACAGAGATCACTTGAAATGTTTTTTAGCAACGAAAATGTACCACGATAACCAGCCAAATCTACAGTAGATGCAGCATAGCCAAGGTACCACTGACTCATCAACCAGTGTTTCAGCAGAACTAATGGACAGCTGGCAGCAATAGCCCATGTCACACAGACAGGCCCAGCATCCCCCCAAGGTCCCAGCCAGTCTCTCGCAGAGCACTGGCACCAGAGCAGCAGATGGTGGCGAGATGATGGCCTATCATTACTCATTCAGCAGAGAAGATGGCTGTCATAAAAAGGTTTCCATCAGAAAATGCATTTTTTGGTTTTAGTTGCATCCTTTTTTGTTAAAACTTGGCAGGTTGAACTTGGGGGTCATAACTAGGGCTGCAACAAACGAATCTACGAATAATTTTCTCAATAATTTTATTAATTGTTTGGTCTCTTAAACATCAGAAAATAGTGGAAATTGTCCATCACAATGTCCTAAGTGACATCTTCAAATGTCTTGTTTTGTCAAACCAAAGTCCAAGTAAAAGTCCAGGGAAAATCATTCTCTGGTTCCATCTTCTCAAATGTGAGTATGTTTTTTGCTTAAAGACTATGCAATGATTATATGTTGCCAAATAATTTCCTGTTGATCGATTTATTCATTTGTATTTAAGAATGGAAAGATCAAGGTGCCAAAAGTACACTAAGGTGCTATTGTACAGCTACCCAATAAAAAACAAAAACTTTTTACCTTAAGCCAAACGACATTAGATGTTCAACCGTGAGACTGAAGTGTATCTTTCAAAAGTAATTATATCTAATGTTTAAAATGCTATGCTGATGAGACATAACTGCCTGTTCTCCCCAATTCTTTTTATAATTATAACTACAATATAATTATATAACATATTACATATCTAAACAGTTAATTTCCTGCCTAAAAAAAACTAAAATCTCAGTTTGGTGACACACAGCTGTAAAACTAAAATTATATCAGTTGTTGTGAGTCTGATATCAACCGCCATCACCTCTGGTTGATATGAAATGCATGCTGGGATACTTGTCAACCCCTCAAGTTCAAGGCCCTTTTCAGTTGTCATCCATCTCCTATTTCAAGACTCTATCTTCATGCTAATAACCAAGGTATAAGACCATCTTCATGCAGTTTAAAGGCAGAAAAAGTTTCAATGTTGGAGACTTTATTGCTATAGCAACGGATGGATTGAATATTTGGCTCTGTTTGGGCTAAAAACAGAATGGAGATGCACTTAATGCAACACTGTTAGAGAAGCAGAAGCTTAGTCACCGCCTCCTTCCATAGTGCACACATAACAGTTCACTGAGACAAACATGGTGACCTGCATCTCTGCAGAATGTTGGAGTTCCCTTTCTAGCTGTAGTGAAGGGCTGAAGGAGAGCAAGCGGTATACAGAGGAGAAGGTGTTAAAGATCCAGGATTCAAGATTCGTCCCAAGGGAGATTTGTCTTGGATGAAAGGCTGCCACATAAAAATACATTATACAATACATACATGGACAGACACAATACATAAGTACATACAATACAGTGTGCAACACAAGTGCAAACAATAAAGTGTGTGCAGATACCTTCCACTCCTCCTCATACCTTATAGCCAGAGTTTAGAAGATTTACTGATATGGGGATGAATGAGTTTTTATACCTGTTGAGGTATCCTTTAATGTTTAATTTGGACCCTGTAATGTGGACCTGATGGGAGCAGCTCATATTGACGGCTAGTGAGTTTGTTGCTAATGGAGATTTTGCATCCTCAAAGCAGTAATATGTACAAAGATGAGGCATAACAAGTTTAGGAAACAACACCCAAGTGTACATTCGAGAAAATGATATAATAAGAAAATCAAATTTTTTAACAGAGTAGACAGTGAATGTGTGTGGAGTTATTACATACGTATTTTAAAGCTTTTAGATGTGTGTTTAAGGAGGACACTTAAATGGACTTAAAAAAAATGTAAGAATATTTCATTTTTATGAACAAACTGTGAAAGTGAACAGCCCCTCGCCCAAAACACTTTTGTTCTGATGGACTCAAACAGTCCTGAGGGTCTTGGTGAGACAGCAAGACCTGGCAGAGTGTTCTCTCTACCGTCTTTCTGTATCTAGGCAACAGCAAACCGCCACGATTATTACATCATCTGGCAGAGTGGGCCTCCCATATATTAATCTCAAAGCAACACTTAGCTGAGCTTAGTGAGCGGTGAGCGAGAGCAAAGGGTGCTTCACATGTAGAGAGGGGAGGATGGAGAACAGGGCAGAGGGTTGTGGCACGGGGAAGGTGTGTGTGTGTGTTATTGCCTATATCGGGGACCTCTAGTAACTGCAACAATACTGGTCAAACTGGGTAGAGTAGTGTTTTGTTCAAAAACACAGTATGAGCCAGGGAGTGAGTTTTAAATGCCATAGAGAGTGTTATCGTTGAGTCAGTGGTGCAGAGCAACTTCCTGTCAACCCTCTACAGATATATCGCAATTATTTTTGTGCTATGTGGCTGTTAAATTCTTACTCACCGCCCCTTTAAAGTATATGACCAGAGATATTGTATATTTTCCAAACAACATTGTATTGTAATGTGGCAAGTAACAAGTATTGCCTCTGTAGCCGATTTTAATATAGCTCATTCCTTTGCACCAAAGACTTCATTGTTGCCCCAAAGCAACTAAAGGCACATCAATGGGCCACATTGTTGCACTAGGTGACATGTTCCTTTATAACCCTGAATTTGGGCTACTGCAGTTCATTTTGACTCAGTCCTGCTGCCTTAAATACTCACTACAACACCAAGTGTGTGTATTAATCTGCAGCTGAAAATAGTCCCCCAAAAAGCACAATGTACTGCAGTTTGTGTGAAGTTTGCCAAAAACTAGTTGTTGCGGGGAATTAACTAGCGTTTTTTTCCAAATGGTTTTCCACTGTCGAGAAAAGAACTTGAGCACTGTTTATGTTCCAGTTTATGATGTTAGAAAAAAAGACTTGCTTACCCATTTCAGTATTAAAAATTTTAAGCATCTCCTTGTATATTTCGTAGTGTACTGTGAGCTTGGTTTTGCGCCACTGTCTTTCCTTCTTCCTACATTCTCTCTTCAAAAGCTTAACTGTTGGTATAGTTTCCATGGGGCTTTTTGTTTTTTATTGACTTCCTTAAGTTTTAGTGGCGCTATATCATCCATAATATCTACCATTCATGAATTAAAATGATCCATCAAATCATCGACTGAGTTTGATGTAGGACTTGAAAATTGTAAAAGAAAAACTTGTTCAAAGAGAGCATTGGTGTGATCATTAATAATTATTTTTCCAATCATCACAGAGTTGTTAGACTTATGAGGGGACATGGAAAATTCAAAGAAAATGCAAGAATTATCAGACAATGCTAAGTCCTTTACAGTCAGACATTTTTTTGAATCTACATATTTAAATCATCCACATTGTCAGATGTGGATGATTGTATGGTGGTGTTACATCACCAGACTTTTTAAAGTAATAAAACAGGAATCAGGAGGGAGTATTTTATATTGTTGTTATTTCTATATGGTATTAAGGGCACAATCTACCATATTTTACCATTGGGTATATTCATATGCAAAATAATGGTCTGTTTTACCCCAACATTCATAAAAAATATTACTGTAAAACAAAAATGGAAGAGCATCCATAATATAAAAAAAAACATCCTAAAAAATGTGTTATGGGGACTGTTTCTGTAATTGTGTGCAAACACACAGGATGCCATTATCTACAATTATCATGAACATTTTATGCATCAAACATGCTAACTAATACAGTTTGTCATGGCACCAAATGACTATTAGCTCTGTTTACTCACTTCTTAATCAGTTTCCAAATACAAGTGTCTTATTGTGTGCACACGATGTCTTCTCTAGCCACCCTTGGCCTGTTGATGTAACCAGATGTCTACATTCTGTAGCCTGTCAGTGCTCATCATTGTGACTCTGTGCACGTGTATGTGTGGGTATTGTTTAAGCCCACATGGAGCTCTGCGGTTATATTTGTGCACTACTTAAATTAATAATACTGATAATTGTTAGGCATAACAACATCATTTTGAGCTGCTGTGAGTAATTCACCTTGACTGCCGAATTAGTTGGAAAATAAAACAAAAAAAGGTTTTTATATTGTCTACAATACATGTCATGTGGTAATCATATCATCATCATTTTACTGTTAAACCCCAGACTGCACAGACTGAGTTCTGCAGCCAGGTGACTGACAGACTGTTACCGGTTTAGTTTTCAGCCTGGTATGGCTGCTGGCTACATCTCAGTATTTCAAACACTGTATGAGCCTACAGGTAGGAACCTGTAACTAAAAGAGACAGTGTTTTGTCATTTAGTCTGTTGAGCTGTGAAATTTCCTGCTTGTAGGGGTTTCTCTGGTCAATTGAATCCATTTAAATTCTAGTTTGTTTCCCTCACTGAATATTTATTTGTTTGTTTGTAATACCAATATAATTTATCGATGACTTTAGTTTAGTCTGTAAACTCATCAAATTGTATCAGGTCAAAACTGTTCTCCAGATATAAACATTCAGATTTTGAACATAATTTCCCTATATACATTTATTGTATTTTAGTGTATTTCCTTTCACTATTTTGTTTAATTGCAAACCATTTTGATGTCCTGCTGAGATTTTTCCATCAGCTGTGTTTTACTGCACACAAGCAGCAGTGTTGCTCTCACACTCAAGTGTGATTTGTCAAAGCAGTCTGACATTCAATAGAAGCTGTTTCTTTTTAATACACCAAGAGCACACTGCAGTGACTATTTTAATAAAGATGCCACTGAGGGAGATTACACAAGCACAAACTGGGTATTTCACATGGCAATTTTTCTTATTATGCCCATCTGCAGTAACAATAGTGAGCCTTTGTCCTGGTCTCAGAGTGCCTTGGGTGGTAGCTTTGCTGTTGTGAAGGGTTTTGTGCAAGGAAAACGGCCTGAATGGATAGCGAGTCCAGAGGCAAATAAGATAGAATTAAAATCAAATCAGAACCCTCCAGGGAATTAAGTGATTCATCTTAATGATTTTTTTGCAAGTAGATACAAACTTTTTGGTACAGTAATGTGATTTTCAGTAAAAGCATGCAAGGTAATTCCACAGGGCTGGTTGCTTTTTTCATGTAAATAATATTCAACAGCAGCTCATATGACAATAAGATTTTATTAGGATTACCTGCTCAAGCATTTTCATTTTCCTTTTGCAAATAAATACTACCATAGCAACTGAGCTTAAAATGTAGACGGCAAAAAACAATAGACAGTAAGAGTATCTGAAATCGATACAGTACAGTATGTCTACACATACTTGTGTTTCTAGGCAAGCAATTTATTACAAGAAAGCACCCAGAGAGCACTTACCTTCACCATGGCTGAGCAAACCTCCAGATGCCATGCTGATTGGCTGATGATCTTTTGACCCAAATTCTATCTAGTAATATTGGGACTTTGTTAAAGTTGGTATTGTATAAAATTTAAATGCGTCAGACTCACAACCGCTGAGGTATGGCCATTTAAATGTATCATGTTATTGTTGCGCCACATATAAATGAAATAAACAACATTTGCAGTTGCACAGTACATTAAAGTGTTATGGAAGCATCTCAAATTGGTCATTCCACATTATGGCAACCAGGTAAAAATCAATTTTCTTTTCAGGTTCGTCATAACATGTTATGGGCCAAATTTTAGTGGTCAAAATATTTATTTCAAACACTTGAAAATCAAAATTTTGCTACTGTACCTCTCGGTTTAGGAGAAATGTGTTTAAACTTGGAGTGCTTCTTAAATGGTAGGGATGTACCGATCCCCCTTTCCCTGTCCCGATGCTGATTCTGATACCTCAAATCAGTCTGCCGATACCAGTATCTCTCTCAAATAAAAAAATCTGTATGCCTCATTCGAATCATCTTTTATGTACTATAAGGTAACATGAGGTCAGGGATTGCTGTCAGGGTTTTTTCCTGGATCAGAATGGGCCTTTGAGGGGGGACTACGCACGGTGGTAAGCATGATCAGTCTGCGTACAGTAAAGGCAAAGTAAAGTCTGTGTTACCTTATTTTAAAGAAATCTATGCATTTTCCTGTTATTTCTGACAATTTGATAAACAAAATGTATATTATGCTTGAGTAAATAAAACCCCAGTAAACAAAACTGATTAAAAAAATAATAATATTAAAATAAAATCACCGGGAAAGTCTGGTACAGCCTGACTCTGGAGATAAAACTGAGATTAGCTTTCATATTCAAGTTTATGTTCTGCTTGTTCAACTGTTGTTTGGTAAATTGCTCCTAAACACATTTAGAGAGGATATGAATTGCTATTTTTATTCTCAATACTTTTCATTTTGGTGCTGGTGATTTTCCTTTGGGGCTGGCTAAAACCTCTGGGGGTGCGCCAAAAATTCGTCCATGCAGGAAAAACCCTGGCTGTGGCGCTAAAAAAAAACAGACAAAAACATAGCTAGTATAAGAAGATAATAAACCAGATGCTTTCAAACTGGCTGGCTGTACGTGACACTTCCCGACTCGACATGTTACACTTAAGCATCCTGAATGGGATTGTGGGATATTGGTATTCTGCACTAAAACACGTATAGTGTGCTGATTCGAGTGAGCAGAGAGCTTTGATTTTTGGTTTTGAATAATGACTTGGAAAAGAGGTGCATCTCTCCCTCCTCTCAGCACACAGCACAAGACACAGCACACACATGCCAGGTCTCTAAAGTGGTCAATCCAAAAACTCTGTAAACTGACAAATACTCTCTGACTGTTTCCTCGGGATTATGTGAGATTCTTTTTTTGTAAGATTTGGCAAGGAAAGTTGCCCTCTGGTGGTAGCTTTCTTACCTTAGAGAAAAAGGCAAGTCTCAATATTTTGAGCAAAATTTCAAAATTAAAGCAGCAATGGCACTTTTATTTGAGTTCACTGATTCGGGTCAGCTATCACACAAACCTTACTGTTGACAATCTGTACTGCCTTGAGTGAAGATATAAATGAAGGTTGTTCTATAGTATGATCCCGGCCACTGAAAGGTGTATGTCAACACTTTTCACCCCATGCAGACTCCTCTGAATAAACCAAGACAAGCTCCAAATGTGTCTATAATTAGTTTTGAATTAAACTGTCACCACCACGAGACTGTGTTGTCACTGTTCTCACTCTGTGTGCCGATGACACATCAGAGTGCAGGCCACAATCTTTAAGCCTCATTTGTTTCTATGGGGAGGGACAGATCTTTCTAATTCCACGCAATTAAAACGATTAGTGAATGCCGAGGTGGCTATAAGGCCTCGAACTAAAAGGTTGGATTTCATTCATGTGCCAGCACACATTTGGCAAAGCTCTGTACTCATTTCAGAAAATATAGAAACATTTAGTATTTTCATTTCCACATTGCTGTAAAGTCCATTTTATCAAACCTCATCAGAGCAGCAAAAATGACCTAGGAAAAGCAGTCTCAGTACTGTAATTATTTAAATTGTTATTTAAAGGAGTGACATCTTAATAACCACAATTTGAAAATTAACCAAACTGCTAAATGGACACAAAAGTGAACTCAAGACCATCTGTGAGAGTCTTGATGGATCCCTATTTAGAGGAATATCCAACATTATTGATATTCCACTTCCATGCTCAAGTTGTGCTGATGATGAGCCAAGGGTTTGCTGTTCAGGCCAGGCTGAGGGTGCTGTATGCCAGAAGCCTGCTGGAGTCAAGTAAAAAAAACCTCTTACATAGGCTGTTTCCAAGTGGGCAGAGCCTTCTGATTAGTGGCTAGCTAGGGATCTGCCAAAGTGATTTGAAAGTTGAATGAATGGTTGAAGATTGGAAAGTCAGTTTTTGTTTGAAATCAAATATAAAAGAAGTTGAAAACACATGTATTCAAGGCTGTGTTGTTCTGACTGTGAATGCAGGACAGCAACCTGGAATAAAGCTTGACTTAATAACTGAAGCGAAGAGAAAAAATACAGTTTTTTGGATGAAAGCGAATGTTTTTCTTTACAAACACCTGCATTTTACAGGTGTCTTGACTGAAATCCTGCTTCTTTTTGTCTGTCGCTTTGCATGTGTGCTCACATGTTCACGTATGTGATAGAGAAACAGAGAGCGTGTGAGCTTCGAGCTGAGTAAACCAGCTAAGCAGTGCACCCTGCCAAGCCCTACCAGTGTTTTATCCTGTTAGTGGCGCTCAGGCTTCCCCCCTTGCCTGACTGGACGCTGGTTTAGAACATTAGTATTAGCACTCTGAATTCCCT
The DNA here is from genome assembly GCF_010015445.1 of Perca fluviatilis. Lineage (NCBI taxonomy): Eukaryota > Metazoa > Chordata > Actinopteri > Perciformes > Percidae > Perca > Perca fluviatilis. Next base: position 24,546,928 of record NC_053129.1, on the reverse strand, counting down.
GTGTGGACATGTACCACCTGGCAGGAGTCGCCGCCCTGCGTGAGTCAGAACACTCTGGCCATTAACACACGGCAGGTACCATGCCACTGGCAAAGGATCAAGGCCATGTGATAATGTTAACCTTAGTATCCACACACACACACATAAAACACACACACACACACACAGCTTCTCTCCTGCCCCGATTCGTACAGATCCTATAAGCGCTCCCCAGAGTGTGATAGACTGAGATGACTGCTACCACCCAGCTTCTCTACAGGCTAACCCTACACACCGCATATCCTATTATCAGCTATGGAGATGTTCACTATGGATGCTGCCAGAGAGCAAACACACACACTCAAATCAATTTCACGCATGATGGCATAGAGTTTAAAACTAGGTTGGTAAAGCTGATTCTAATCTTTTTTTCTCTCTCTCTGGTATGAATTTGGATGTAAAATCAAAGACCAAATCAAGAACATTTTTGCTTCATGTATCCATTTTTAGTTTTTGTCTAATATTTGCTTTTCTATTTGGTAGCAATGTTTGTGTAGTGTAAGCAGGGCTGTAGCCAGGAGTTTAGAAAGACTGAGATCATAACTCAAAATGGCCCAGACACCAAAATTGTTTCTAACAAAAGTAAGTGTTTAAATAAGCACAAACCTTGACATTTTATTTATCCATTTAAAGCTGTTATAACCAATATTTTTTTCATAATATATCAAATGATAATATAAACAATGTGAAAGGGGTCGCTGTTGAATCTGAAGCTCCCCTTGGTTTTACAGAGCTTTATTGCATCTTTCATCTCATTTATCTGTTCGTCCCACAACTTTACTGTTTTGGTTTACTCTCACAGCTCTCATAGTGACGTTTTTACAGCAAGCAGCTGTTTTCAGTGAAAAAGCAACCATCAACAGTGTTGGGAAAGTTACTTTTAAAAAGCAGTGTTTGCTCGTTACTCGTTACTTCTTAAAAAAGTAATCCGTTACCCCCTATGGAAAGTAACTTTTTACTTTACTCGTTACTTTTACGTTACTTTTAAAAGCAGGCGTCTCTAGCAGAGACTGAAGTTAATTATACAAAAACTATCTTTAACCATAAAACCAATCTATGGTTAACAGTGAAGTGTCTGAACTACACTGCAGACTGGATTCTCTCCTCACAGAGTGACAGCTGATTCATTATGAACGAGTCCAGCGCGGGTTGAATGCACATCAGCAGGTCATCGGCATTACACGGTAGGGCTGGGCGATATGGAGAAAATCAAATATCACAATATTTTTGACCAAATACCTCGATATTGATACCGCAACGATATTGTAGTGTTGACTATTGGTGCTTTCACTAAATATTTACACGATGAGATTTTTGATAAATAATCACCAGTAATGTGGATATAATGACTAAGTGGGCAAAGGCAAATAATAGAACAGTTACAACAGTCTGGTAAGTTCATAAAATGACATCACTTTACTGTAATGCAGCCTTTAAAACCAGGAAAATACAACACTTATGTCATATCACGATATTATGATATCCAAAATCTAAGACGATATCTAGTCTCATATCACAATATCGATATAATATCAATAAATTACCCAGCTCTATTACACGGTGTAAGTGTATACTATGTAATGTCTGTATCGACTTGGACCGGGGTCCGTGCATTGTCGTAGACACATGCAGCGTCTTTTCTGGAAATCCTTGCGTGTCCGTGCAACCAACACAAGTCCACAACGGTCCGCTGCGTGTATGTATGAGGCCATCACCACCGCATCCATCTGTGAGGTTGTCAGCTTTGTGTCTGCCTGGCTCAGAGCGCCATCCAGCAAAAAGCCACAAAGCTTAAAAAGCTCTCAAAAGTTAGCTTTGGCTGCTTCTCACTTGCCATGATTACTCTGCTACCAGCCTCTGTCACGTACCGTGTGGAGCTTGTGAGCGCGCAGCTGAGAAGGCAATGTCGCTGTCAAATCTGTCCCTGGGAAAAGTAAAGCTTCGTAACTTAACGAATTGAAAAATGTAACTACATTTCGTTACCAAATTTTCAGTAGTAGTGCGTTACACTACTTTTTACCCGAAAAAGTACTTATGTTACTGTAACGCGGGCCCATCAAACAGCAGACAGACACAGTTAGGGACTAGCTGGTGAATCATTTAGCAGCTAAAAAGACATATAGTTCCCTCAGGATTTGGTAGAGACCAAAGAACAGCTAAAAGAGAGCGAATATTGGACTTACATTCATCAGGTGTCCACAGACACGACTGCACGTGAATGCTAATGTTGCTCTGTAACTACTGGATGTGTAAATAAGGAACAGTTTGCTCACATTTAGAGCTGAAACAATCCATCAATGAATTAATTAGTCAAGCGACAGAAAATTCATCAGCAACAATTTAGATTTGATTATTTTTTTAAAGCAAAAATGCCAAAACCTCACTGGCTCCAGCTTCCTCTGTGTGAATATTTGAGTTTTCTTAGTCCTCTGCGATAGAAAGCTGGAAATCGTTGGGTTTTCGCAGCTGTTTGAACCAATTTTAGGTTCATTTGAAATGTTTACACAGGCTGTATCTTAGTTATCGTGCGCTTCTGACAAAACCAGCCAGCAACACCCAAAAACCGACCAGATCCGGTCAATGAATCAGAGGATCTACCCTTCAGATGCAGGCTGCATATTGACAGGAAAGGGCTTCAGGATTAGAAATCCTGTTGAAACAGGGATTGCCCTGGCCTTCATACAGAAGGGACTCTCTGTTCAGGCCTGCACTGCATTATTCTGCCAAGACAGAAAGATCCTTTTCGCAGCTATTTTCGACACAATCCGTCCCCATGTGGCAGCCTCTTTGTCTGGCCAGGAATCACTTGTCACCTTTGTCACCTTTTAAGCAAGAACCTGATTTTCTGGCTATGCAGCCCTCTGGGGACACATATACAGTAACTACAGTACACCCATAAAATGGGTGTACTTAGGGCAACTTAGGGCTGCAACTAACAATTATTTCATTGTCGATTAATCTGTTGATTGTTTTTTTAGATTAATCGATTAGTAGTTTAGTCTAAATGTCAGAAAAAGGTGAAAACTGTGACCAGTATTTCCCAAGATGACTTCCTCAAATGTATTGTTTTGTCCACAACTCAAATATATTCAGTTTACTGTCATAGAGGAGTGAAGAAACTAGAAAATATTTACACGTAAGAAGGTGGAATCAGAGATTAATTTTTTTCAAATAGTTGGCATTTAGTTTAATAGTTGACAACTAATCGATTAATCTTTGCACTCTACAAAGATTGCAGCAGGATTTGTTTTTCAATGAGATTTCATCCTTCATGGTTTACAGTCGACCATTGTTTTGCTAATTCATTAGATCATCATGTCATTTCACCTACTGTGTCTCTTCCCAACCTCCCTCGACCTCTCACTCTCATGATCTCATTCTTCTCTCTCCCTCTTTCTGCAACTGACTCACTATCTCACATACTCAGCATGGACACACTCACACTATGTCGATGACCACTCACCAATCAGCCTTTGTAACACGAACGCGCTCACCCTCGGGCATTCGCTAAAGGAGCTTCAAGATTAGCAGCTACTACTAGCATGACACACCGAGAGAGTACTACGGGAGATACTGAGCTGCAACACACACACTTGCACATACACTGCCGTAGAGCTTGATACTACTACAATAGAATAAACATATCTGTCAATGGAGTGATACGTGTTTGTGTGCCTGTTTTCACACTGTTATATCCCACATGCACACCCTGGCCCAGATCTCTCGCACGAAGGGGCTACAGCTCCTGAGTATCTCCATGGAAACAGGCTGGAGAGCAGCATATCCCACTTGACATACTGTCAGAGACTAAAGCTGAATCCAGTTCTCATTAGGGAAGCCAAACCACACCACACACCAGGCGGCTGATTCCATTATTAATTCCAACAGCTTGTTCACCCCAAAAAACACACACACACACACACACACACACACACACACACACCTGGATGAGGGGTTTCCTCATGCTCAAAGTAGTCGATACACTCCAACTAGCTTATTTGACTTCGACAAGAGATTCTCTCCTCAGGCTGATCAATGCAGATTGTATGATTTCAGTCAGTCTCATCCTTGCTCGTCATTGATTTTCCTTCAAACGCCTCACAGTTACCATTTTACCTCCTGGATTTAGTACAGTAACTGACAGTTAACATGCAAAGTAGAAATCATTCACGAGCCCAAAGCAAAACACAAAAGACGGGGATTCAATTTGAAAAAAACAACAACTAAAAATTCTAAGAATTCTTCTTTCAAAGAATTTGCTGTTGCAAATCCCACAGAGTGAAAAGCTTGAGAGTGTAGGCCATGCGCTACAAGATGTAATGTAGTGCAGAGAAGCCTTTCAATGAGGTTGTTTCAAACTGATGTTTAAGTGACAATGACAGAGCTGGCGTTTGCCATGAAATTAACGTTGCAGAGAGAAAATTAAGGTTGACAATAACCAGCACTCACTTACAGTATGTGGTCACTGCTTTTCTGACATACCAACATCAACCCCATACGGTTTTATGGGAATAAAATAAAATTTGACTGCTTGATGTTGTCAATGTCAAGTCTTATATCTTCCATAACATTCAGCTACATCTCTTGAAATGTATGTAGGACACAGTTATCCACTCAGGTCAAATGTGAGAAGAGTACATGTTTCTACATGTTCTAAGTACAAAACAATAAATTGTATCAATTGTGCTTTCTGCTGCCAATATCCAGCTCACTCCTCTGAATGCTCTCTATATTCAAACTCATATTCACTCTTCCACTCACTTGTACACCCACACAGCTTCTCTTGCTACCTAACATGGTATTGTACCAAGCACCACTAAGAAGGATTAAAACTGGGAACCATTTCTGGAGATTCTGGTTATTTCCATCCAGCTTCTCTTCAATTTTGCCACAAGACTGAACATCAGGTGTCCAGGAAACATTAAGATAACAGAGCTGAGATGAAACATTATTTTTTAATGATTCCTATCTTGGGTCACTGCAGCAGCTAAAGAATAAGGGTACACTGTAGACAAGAATACAACAGATGGAACATATTGCTAAATTATGATAGGATATTGAATAAAGTCACATAGCAAAAATGCCAAATATTCTTTGTTTCCAACTTCTCAAATGTGAGGATATGCTGCTTTTATCTGCTTTATATCACTGTGAATAGAATATTCTTGGGTTATGGACCATCGGTTGGACAAAACAAGACATGGTGACATTTTTCATAATAGACTGCCATTTTGTAGACCAAATGATTTGATGAAATAATCTGGTAATTAATTGATAATAATAAATCAATAGCCCTACTCAATACATACAGGAAGGGAAAGTACAGTAGACGTGTGTTTGATGTGCAAATATTGGCTATACAGTGAAGATATGCAAGTGTGAATTGTAATTAACTGCTTTGAAACACTGGAACTACAATTTTGTATTTTCTCTTCTCATTTTATCTTGAACCAAAACTATATCAGCTGCATCAACTGCTGTGATATAATCTGCAACGCGACACTCCCTGAATACTTCCATCGGCAACCAAACAGAGGAACGTCTGCACTTCGTCAGTTGCACGGCGCAGTGTACGTAGGCCCCTATTGATAGTTTGGTAGTTTGGCTATTTAAAAAATTGTGGGTTTGTGCAGGATGTCCCATGTAGCGTTAGTGACAGTTCTCTCTGACCAATCAGTGGTCTGCAATGTTTTAACTTTACCTGTTAGTGTCAGCTCAGCTCACTTGTAACCTTGACCAAGGTGGTACTAAAAAAGTAACAGGTACTAGCCAACTTTTGCTTATGGAAAACCAAAACGAGCGAGCGAGCGAGTCGAGTTGAGTTGAGTTGAATAGAGCAGAGCCGTACCATGTGGTGGAAACAGTAAGATATGTATCTTAAACAATGTGGTTACAATAGTCTACAGTGTTTGTAGACGTTGACATGAAGCAAGAGAAAATACCAAGGTGTCACTAGAAAGATGCAAGAGAGTGACAAGACAGAGAAAAGATGTAGCAAAGTTGTAACAGTTTGAGATCTAAATAGGTAAGCTGCTGAAAGAAACCAAATCCTGAATCATTGAAAGGTATGTTAATTGCTGGATCTGAAGTGTCACTCACTGAGGTGGTTGTCATCAACACTTTAACTTCTCACTGTTACCCACAATTTCCACCAACTGTGGAACGGCTGTCGGCTCCGTGCTCCGCTGTCCTTCAATGCCCACCAGGTCCGGATATGTTGCGGAACAGCTGCGGCCATGACTGACAGTCCATTACAGCTGAAGTCACGAGGACCCACGAGAAAATACACACATTGACTTTAATGGAAACCTATTGACTCCGCCGCCGTTGCGCAGTTGGTGGAAATTGCGGATTACTGATTTATTTCCATTGTTGAAACCAAGTAGTCCAAGAAACTATGTCTAAGTGGAAAAAGAGCAGTGTTGTGCAGCTCAGTAGACAGACTGCCGTAATAAACTGACACGTTTTAAATGTCACTCTTATGTAGATACCTTTAAGTAAAGTGTTACCTAAATGTTTTATGTGTTCAGTTGGGAATTAATACTAGGTTATGTGGTTATAACATGCATAGTCATCACCACCATGAATAAAGTGGTGCCACCAACAGAAACCAAGCTTCTTAAAAAGAAAATATGAGAAATAAGTCATTCCAGCAGTGCCAGTTTCAGGTGATGTCTTGTTCATGTTTAACACCATGGATAAAACAACATAAAAGCTATCTTAAAATGATTCTGTGGATTATCACTATAAATTTCACAGAACTCACTGGTCTTTCTATTGTCGTCCTGCTCTGCACTCAGCAATGAATCAGCTCGTCAGTTAATGGCTGGTTAATCATTCCATCCTGACCTCCAAACCAATGCAGCAAAACAAATAGAAAAGATGCCATCAACAGCCAGATGTACTGCAGCTTTAATCCTAAAAACAAACACACACTATCTGTGAGTAAAACAAAGAGGGTATATAAACAAATTAGCTATTTTATTAACTCTGTCAAACTACTGATCGCCCATTTGCAAAATAGGACGCAAAAAGCAAACTGTGGTGTCCAACAGAGATCTTGAACATGACATCTAAAATAATGTCCAACATGCAGAATGTTTCATCACTCAAACTGAACCAAATCCACAACCAGGTGTCAGCAATGAAGGATGATGCAAAAAGGAGCTCTAACAATATTCCATTAGCCCCATCTGTTGATCGAACCATCCGTCTTTCCCCCTGTTCAGCTACCTGGTCCAGATTTCAACAACTACTGGCCAGATTGTCAAGTTTGGTTTGGTGTTCATGGTCCTCAGAGGACTCACTCAAAATGTTACAAGATACTGCAAAGTATCTAAAAGAAATCGTAGATATTTATGGGCTGCAGAGGCTGAATCTCAATGTTTTCTGCTATTCTCAATTTAGGATATCTCATAACGTAACAAGAAGGTTACCATGACATTTTAAAAACACATTCATGCTCCCAAAGGGATAATAAACCCTTTTCGACATTTTGGGAAATTAGCTTAGCTTAGCACAAAGGCTGAAAATGGGGAAACAGCTAGCCTTGCTCTGTCCAATGGTAACAAAATCTGCTCGGACATACTTTCTGCGTTCCGTGCACAGCTGCCGAGTTTCCATTCATATTCCCATTAAAGGTCTGCGTCAGTCTGGCTTTTCAGCTTTCTCTTGGCCTTTACATATGGTGGATCTCCTCTCTTCAAAACAAGCATACATTTTTTAAAGATATTTTTTTTTTAGCATTTTAGGCCTTTAATTCCACAGGACAGATGAAGACATGAAAGGGGAGAGAGAAGGGGAATGACATGTAGCAAAGGGCCGCAGGTCAGAGTCAAACCTGCGGCTGCATCAAGGAGTAAATCGCTATATGTGCGCCTGCTCTACCAACCGAACTAACCTGGCCACACAAGCATACATTTTGTTATCTTTTTCTTCCTCTTGCAACCCAGCTAGAGGTGCATACACCACCGACTGGAGTGTGAAACAAGGGATGGAGCATGCGCAGTCGCGAGGCAAGCTTGCTATGCATGAAGTTTGCTTAAAGCTCATTAATTACCACATTATATTGTTTGTTCAATCTGTACAAAAAAAACTAAGTGTTGCCAGGCAACCATCAAACACTCCTGGAAGTTACTGATCCTGGCAAATTCCAGCACATAAAACCCTGTAATACATTAAAAAAAATGTACATTAAAGTTTCTACATTTCGGTTCCAGTCTCAAGACAACTGCTGGCTCCAGCTACATATTTACTATACAGACAGTAGAGTGGCATCAATCTTCTCATGTAACTCGGAAAGAACGTGAATGAGTATATTTCTCAACATACTGAACTATCAATTTAACCATTGTAGCAGTAGGTCTCTAGCAAAATTAGTTGGTTAGTATGTTGTCCATATTGCCCTACATTTCCGTATTGTGTGTAATAAACATTGCAGCCTCTAGGGGATGCTAGCGGGGCTTTCCACACTTTATTCTTGTTGGGAGCTGCAAGCTTTTTGCTGAGAACCGGCTAAATGAGGCGTTTCAGGATGCCAATGTATCTGCTGGAGAATCAGAGCAGTAAAAAGCCGCCTGGAAGATGCGAGCAGCTGAGACTCTGCTCCTCTGAGATCCTCTTTTGCATCCTAATGCCACACATGACAAATGAACACCACAGACACCTTACTACACATGAAACACCTTGATTCAGTCCACACAGCTGTCTGAGTGAGTCTGTATTTATGCATATAGGTGTGCCTTTAGCTCACTGTTTGTACAGTGTATCAGGAGAAGGAGCATGTTGCCAGGGCAAATGCTATATGCACAGTTTGTGTGTGTGCCTGCATGTGTCAGGACACAAGGATTAATGCGAGCATCTGTCAGTATTCTGCTGCATATCACTACAGTTATAAAAGAACCTGGCATGCTATCTGATCTGTATGCAAACATGAATGAGCATGAATGTACATACAATTTTTAGCTAAAACAGATTTATTGTGATGTTTTTTCTTCTTCTTTTTTCAGGTTACATCACATTTGTGATTTTCTGGTCAAACACATCCAAGAGCTAAACGGAGCGCCAAGACACTGTCAAAGGTTTCAACAAACACACACACACACACACACACACACACACACACACACACACACACACACACACACACACATCCTGTCAAACAGCAGAATGCAGGATTTGGATATTGCTGCAGCACCAGCTAGTCTCCATCCTTATTATGCCATTAGGAAGGGTGTGTGTGTGTGTGTGTGTGTGTGTGTGTGTGTGTGTTTGAGTGTAAGGTGAAAGTGATGAACCCCCATTAGGTCACTTACAGGTTTAGGCTTTGAGGCTTCAACATGTGATTAAGCGATTTAAGGATTTGAAAGAGATCACACTGTTTAGCTGTTGGCTAGCAGGCTCCCGAAATCACATATGGGGAAGGTCCCCCCAATATACCTCTGTCCCCATATACCTGCTGCCTTTATCTTTATCTCCTCCTTTGTATCCTCACATTGACTTGAATTCTCTCTACGTAAATTGACAGGAATAGGGTTTTTTTTCTCTCTCTACAGCCAAACAGAACCGATAAAAATGATTACATAATGATTAACAACTGGTACCATTACAGAAGGCAGTCTGTCAGTTATTTTGAAGCCAGAGATTGTGCCGACATTAGTAGCCGTAAGTAGATCGATGGAAAGCTGTTTGGCCACATTGTCAAGATAAAAATCCCCTTGTTGCCCATCGAGAAGCCTGTTTGAGGAGCAATCCCTCCCACCCTGCTGGATTCTGTTACATGAACACACACCTGCTCGGATCGCTGTGATTGAGGGGAAGAAGAGGTGCTTTTCCTCTAAAACTGAAGATATGTATTTTGTCATATCTGACAAAGATCTATCTCTAAGCTTTTTGTATTTCTATCCATTGTGTGGAATACCAATTACCTAATCTGCTGTGCCAACTTCTCATCTACCTGTTAAATTCACACACATACACACACACAACACACACACACACACACACACAAGGCTGTAACAGTTCCGTAGAAAATGTCTCAAGAAAAAAGCAAAAGAAGCAAAGACTAGAAGCGTTTTTCCGAACAAGTCTTCTTACCTTGCAGCGAGTCTATGTTCTGGAGACATTGGAGCACATATGCGGCGCGTCTTCACTCGATGACAGGGAAGCGGCGGACAGTCATGTAGAGGTGTTTCACATCTGAGAACGGAGGGGGAAAGCAGGGTTTCTCCTCTGTATATCTGTTCCTTTCTTGTAATTTGTTCAAAGCCCTCAGAGGAATGGAGCACTGACAGAGGAGGAAGAGGAGGAAGAGGAGGTGGAGGAGGTAAAGGAGGAGGAGGAGGAGGAGGAGGAGGAGGAAAAGGAGGAGGAGGAGAGGGAAGGCTAAGGAGGGAGCAGTCTGCCGGGCTGGGCTGCGTGTGGATCACCTGGAGCAGTGTTGGGCTCCGCATTTACTCCTCCACTGCAGCAGTGCGAGGCAGCGGCGCGAGCTGCATGTTGCTCCCAAAGATCACGGCAAAACAAGGACACGGAGTCTCCATCTGCTGGATTCAGGATTCTGCAGCTCTGTAGCTCCACACACTCCTATCCCCATCAGCATGCACACTCATGCTGTCCCTCTTCCCCTCTGGGTTTCTATCTGCATCTCTGTCTCTCTGCGTGCCTTTGCCTCACACTCCTTTTCCCTCCCAGGGGGGTTTATAACGAGTCACACATGTGTTGCCATGTCATTTGGCTCTCACTTTTCCTGCTCTGTGTCCTCGTATTGACTGGTGCATGTGGTCATACGTCTCATGCTCTTGGTGATAAAACGTCAAGCTCAATAAAGCCTTAGCCAACCTCACGCTCTCCCTGCGATGACATCACTCCTCCGACTGAAAGGGAGGGAGTCATTTCCTGGTCTTGTCGGGACCCTGCTGACGTCTTCAAGATCAGACACGTTTTTCAGGCCATGTGCAGGTGTTTAAATGGGATACAATCCATGGAGAAAGTTAGACACAACTGAACAACAGGAAACACGCCAAAACTGATGGTTCCAGTTCACCTGCACCAGATCCAAGCAAATTACAACACAAGTCTTGAACACATTCCTGTCTTTTAAAGTCCTGACTTCTTGTCCAAACTGGAACCGCAAATTTCACCAACCAGCAGAACGACACCAAGTCCAACAAGCCCTCACATTCCCCTCACGTCCTCCCTCCTTCACCAGCCTCTTCTCTGTCCTACAGCACAGCAGAGCGTCTAAGGTTGAGAGACAATCTGAGAGGAATAAATACAGATTTGGAAAGGATCATATTGATTTTAGGCCCAATGTAAGACGTATTGGTATTCTGAAGGAGTAGAGGTGCTACTCAAGAGAAATATGAGCGCTACTTCACTGGATGAAAAAGACACATCAGCAGTAGCTGATGCAGATAGAAAGGAAGAGCCACTTAAATAAGCACACTAAAAGACAAAGCTAACACTCAAGGATGTAAAACTGTGTGTATGTAAGCACTCAAACCTAGATGCCTTGATGTGTTTTTGTCCTGTTTTCTACACTTCTTCTGTGCAGGTGAATGTTTGGAAAGAGACCAAGTTTTTCAACTTACTATCGTCTCTTGCCAACTGTAAAACGGTGATGGATAGTCACCATACCAACCAGCAGAGCTGCAGCTAAATGAACTGGTGTTTTTCTATTATTCCACTACGTACAGACTGACAGCAAATCAAAGTGGACTGAATATGCTGCCCTCTTAACAAGATATCTGCTCCTATTCTCTAAACTGTCCAGTCTCAAATTAAACGAATATATACATATATCTATATCACTATCTCTGTTTTCTAAAACATTGTGGACACACAGATCTAAATGAACTAAACTTATTATAGTTATTTCACATACAGTAATAGCCATCATGAATGATGAGACTGTCGGGACAACCCAAAAGGTGCTGCTTTTCTGAAAAGATTACAATAGTTTGCAACATTTCCAACAGCAGAGAGACACAATACAATATTTGTGCTCTAGTGATTTCTTTGCTTTTAGTCCTATCAAACTAACCCTTGCACTGCTGCTGACACAAACTGTTGAACAGCACAAGAAAGCCCTCTAAGTAAATATATTTTCCAAAATAACAGCACACACTCTGTAGTGGATTCTGACATGGCCAGTTTTTGAAACACACCAGCAGGTATGTCAGTGTTTCGTAAAGTAAACAGTCCCACCTAGTGGTGTAACACTGATCTGAAGTGATTTAGAAAATGTCAAAGATTTACACATTAGTGCTGTAATCCTGTTGTAGATTAAAAACGCTAAAAACAGCAGACTTTTGAAATGCTCATCATGCTCATTTTTAATGCACTAAAAAGTCATAAACAGCATCACTGCATGGCCTGCTTGCTTTATTTTCCTTAAAATGATCCGGTCCACACAGACATTAACATTCTGCCTCAACCTTGAGAAAATGATGAGCAAGGTATGATAAAGAGCAAGTTCTGCGGATGGCTGATAAAGAAGGAAAAACTCGGAACAATTCTTTAGGTTATGCACATCAAACAAGCAGAGATGTTCCCGTATCCACGTTCACTTCATCTGGGTCTTTGTGCTGACAAAGCCTGTAAAAGCACAGTAGGACCCTACACACGATTAACTCACAGATAATCTCTGATGTGTGGTTGGGCTGAAACTCCACTGTCAGCTCATTTTGTAATGCGTAAAAAGACATTTTCAGAATGTGATTAACACACACAAGATCATTGTTTGAGCAAATGCTGTCAAACTTGAGATCCTACAGTCTTTATCTAAGGATGGTGTTATGATATAGAATGACACTGAAGCACTACAGACACACGGTAACAATTAGTGTCGGGCTAAATGTGCAAAATGTCCCTGAGATATTAATGAACAGAACAGAAAGGTAAAGGTTCAGTTTAAAAATAGCCACACCTGACCTCAAAATGTTAGTTCATTGGTGAATAATACACCAACAAACATGCTCCTAGCGACAAGCAAATTATTTTCTCATGTCACGAGAATCTTGAGAATACTTGTTTTTGTGTTAATATTTATAAAGTAATTTAAGATTACTCTTTCATGGTTTTGTCTTGGCCTTTGGCTTCAAAAGCATCACAGTGCTAGCGATAATATTTGAGGATTGGGCTGATGTGAGCCAGTATTTGATCATCCATGATGCCCAAAAAATGCCAAGGCAAAGGCAGCGGACCCCTGCAGTGCTTTTTCCTTGGATGGTTCTCAGTGCTCTGACCTCTACTGAGAGATGGAGTCGTGCAGAGTTTACCTAATTAACGACTATCTCCTTTATGCTCTATGCCCAAATTCTCCACACATTACTGTACAACAGTTAACACCACCATTATGCTATGTGAGGTTGATTTGCTGTCTTCACCTGTCTGTCCTTTGGTATTAGGCTCCAACCTTTCCCATCATGCACTGTGCTAGATGGTAGATAAACATCTCATCTGTCAGATCACACATAATATAAACTTTACAGAAGTAAAGTTACAGTACACAGAAAGAAAAGCAGGAATCAATCTTTTTCATTGTAAGAGGCCAGTGCTAACAACCAGGCTTATCCCAAGGAATGTTGAGGTATAAAGCTGCATTAATAAATATTTTTACATTAACAATGGATGGAATGTCTATGTGCATGTGAACGGTGTCGCTCTTAGTGACAAACCACAAATCCACCCTCTGCAGTTTTCAAATCTATGGAGCATTTTACAGCTCATTGTTTACTGTTTGGTTTCGACTCACTGCTCTTGTCAGCATAGTTTCCAGCCTCAATAGTCAGCGGTACACTTCCTGCACAGCACCAAACAGCAGACAAAGTTAGCAACTAGCTTGGAACTTAGCAGCTAAAGGGCCAGATATTTCTCTCAGGAGTTGTTAAAAGGAGAGTAAGTATTGGACCCACATTCATCAGGGGGACACAAACACGACTCCAAAGGAATGTTAATGTTTCTCCGTATCTGCTGGATGTGTAAATAGGCAAGTGTCTGCTGTTCGCCATATCAACCTAATAAGGTGATAATATGTCAATGTTGTGTTTACAGCTTGTTGTACTGACCCCAGGTGGCCATAAATAAATACATGAATGCAGGTTTAATTAGTAGTTTGAAACTCATCTAAAGAAGAAGGCTGGCATTATTCTATATTAAGATGAATTATAAGTCCCGTGAACCAACAATATGCCCATTTCTTTATACTATCTGACTTTCCCAGCCGGTCTGTAGCTTTCAGTCCCAAGCCCATTGGTTCCTACTGAAGAAGTACATCTTTAAAGCAATAATATATATATAAATATTAAATATGTAAAAATATAGTTTAAATCGTATATTATTTTTCATAAAACTGCTGGGCACTGTAGATAAAGTAGAAATTACCCCAAAAAGGAGTAAACTGTGTATTTGCAGGGAACTTTTTTAGCTGCGGATTAACACACATTTGGTTTGCCGGTGACTTTATGGCACCAGGATGGTGCACAAAAAGTAAACTCCAAAATATGGTTCTAGTTGAGATGTAGAGAAGTTTTGGGTAACCTAAATCTCACCCGGTAGAACGTGCTGCACCCATGCAGGCTGAGTTCAGACCCGCAGCCCTTTGCTGCATATCATCTCTCTCTCTCTCTCTCTCTCTCTCTCTCTCTCTCTCTCTCTTCCCCTTTCCTGTCTCTCTGTACTGTATAATAATGAATAAATGAATAAAATAAATAAATAATCTTTAAAAAAAAGATGAAGAGAAGTTTAAAATTTGGAGAAGAGCTTTGAAACTGTTTAACATCTTGTAATACAGAGTATAACATCAAGTTAGTCAAAGGACCAGTCTGAGATATAACTTATTGTTTTGATAGATTCCCCTGCCCTGATGTTGTGATCTAAATCTTCAAATAATTCCTCATTCAGCTTTTTCTCTGCCTCTGAGGTTTATAATTTAATTCATAAGACAGCTGAATTAAATTACATAAGTCAAAACTTAGATGTGCCCAGAAGACTAAGTGGTCTTACAACCTGAAATATGGTCAAACGTCCACTATATTACAGAGCCCGTGTTTATGGTAATGATGAACATTGATGTGTTTTTAATACTTTTTGGTCAAAGAATGGAGGTCAATGGCACATCGCAAAATATATATACAGTTTTTGGCTACAAGGGCAACACTTAGTATGATCAGTTTGGTCTTTTTATGGGATTATTTGCCAATAGGGAAAATATAGAATATCACCAGACTTACCCTTTATAGTCTCTGAATAAAGTTTACACTATTACCAATCAGTTACTACAACAGGCCACAATGGTCTGATCCTACTCCTGAAAAGTCATCGCTTGAAAAGAACAAAGAAGCTTCCATCATAACACTGTCATTCCTTCAGATCCCTGCTACTATAAAGCCATTGTACAATATGTATAAAAAAGCAAAGCGAAAAGAAGCCACCTTTTAGCGTAAATGACATCTCCTCATTATGTGTGACTTGATCACCCCTCCCACCTCTTACCTGAGTCCTTCTCAAAGAAAAGACAGCAGTGAGTCTGTAGTAGCCATGGTAACACCTGTGACAGATGAAAAGATGGATGACAGATATAGTACAATACAGCTGAGTCACTCCAAGCACACACACACACACACACACACACACACACACACACACACACACACACACACACACACACACACACGCAAACACACACAAACTGACTGAATGGAGGGGAGCAGCACAATAGGAACGTGTGGGCATTTACAGACAGAAGAAACTTGAGGAAGAAACTGTGAGTCCCCTGCATTCACAATGGGTTCAATGGCACCTCCACCCTCCCTCCACCTCCAAACACATATACTCTAATTCTCACAACACCTCCTCACCCACACACCATGCATCATCCAGTGATTGATTGGTGCAGGAAACACCCTACAAGTGCAAAAACAATCATTCAGTGAGTGACTCATCCATGCACTGCAGAACTTTCTATCATTTACGCTTCCTATCAGTCTGACCAGGTGCGACACGCTGGATTCACCTGGCTTCACCTGGCTTCACCTGGTCAAGACCCCCAAACCTCCATCAGACCTTATGTAGGTGCACTTGAGATAACAGTCAATATAACAACAGGCTTTACTGCAGGCTCGGTTCATGCACAAACACGACACCGTTCATCTTCCCTCTATACCTTTTTCAGCGCTGACATCTTCCTCCTCAGAGAAGGTCACTTCTTCTTCGATAGTACACGGGCGGTTAATAAGTGAAAGGCGATCATGTCTCCTGGATGCCGTGAAAATGTTCATTGCGTTGTTCGTTATAAACATCTGCGACAGAGCGGCCGTAGTTTCCCATGATGACGGCGGCTTGTATGTGTTTTCTTGTCCGACGCCAGTCCTGATGCAGCGGCAGACTTCATTCTCTGGAGATGAATTATAATGCAATGATGTTGTTGTGGTCACTGATAGCAGAGCTCCGCTTATGAAGGCAGCCAATATCAGACGCCATTTTTACAAAGTATGCACCTACAGTATAGCCTACTTGTATTGATATTAAATTAAACCGATAACGTTACACGTACTGTAACTTCTCAACAGCCTAACATACAAAGTTAAGAAAAAAAACGTATTAAAAAGTAAAAGCATTCTTTTTAATCGATGCCAGCCTACATTAAATAAGCATGACGTAGCCTACACAATTCAAAGTGAATTGGTGAATAATAATAATAATAATAATAATAATAATAATAATAATAATAAGACAATAACGTGTCTTTTACAATGGAAAAAAAAAGTTCCAGTTTCCTTTATACTCTCTGTTTATTTTTATTTTCTTATTCAATATTACTAACTGAATTTACATTGTACTTTTAATTAACAAAGTAAAAATTGCTTTACAGTAAAACAAGGAATAAAATCCACAACGAAAAATTTAAAATTATAATTAAAACATATGTAATAACTCAAAATTAGTTAACAGAAGGTTATTATTAGTAAGAAGGGATTTAAAGGTGGATACTGACTTTGCTTGTGCTGCCTGATGATTAAAATAACTGACATTTTACCCGGTGAAGATCTTATTGAAATAATTTGTAATATTTGAAGGATGTCCTTCAACTACTACTGTTGATCCAAGTGTCCTTGCACTTTACTCCAGCAGAGCTTCATGACAAGCCAGTGTCGGTTCACTGTGTCACTGGGCAGCTGCTGTGGGTGTTGTTATCAGCAGCATACTGGTAAGCTCAGCGTGTATTTCTTTATAAAATAGTTCTCATAATTGACATCCAGACTGGGACAGCCAGTCTTCTCCATCACACCCTAATCTACTGTACCTCTCTTTTTCTCCTAGATAAGACATCAACCCAGAACTTAGTTAGGAACAAAAGTTCCTCATCATCCTCTTCAAGCTTGATAATTATAAACAAATATTTTTAAGGTTTCTAAAGGGAAGTTTGCAGAAAAATAAACTAGTTTTATTTCAAAGTGCCTTAAGCTTTGGCGCCAATGTTTATAGTAATTAAAATGAGTGGGATAACTGTGAGGAAACATGGTGAGATTGATTTGTGATGGTAAGAAACTGATCTTTGCAGTGTGGTGTACTGTCCTAAAACAGCCAGAAGCAAAAGAAAATGCGTGAATCGCTAAAGCTTTGCTCACACTGCAGACACAAATAGACTGTACACAGTAAAAATCCATCAGTCCTCATAACATTACTCTAACAATGATTACAACCTTTCGCAACAAGAAAACTTAACACACAAAGTGTTCACTGCTCAGTCAAAAAGTCTCTGCAAGTAGATTTTAGTTAAGTGAAATGAAAATGATTTGTGTCTGGAAGGTAGAAGAAACAAAATCAAAAGTCTGAGACACTGCAGCATATGTTGAAAATGGACAATAATGATAGTATACACATACAAAACTTATTGTGTATGAAGCTTACATAACTCACACAAAGTTGACCCTTCACAAACATTTTCAAGTGTTTCGTCAAGTGTTATTTCTTGTCTACTGTATGCAGTATGAAAATTTACCAAACTCCCCATAGACCCACTGTTTAAGAATAATAAAGAAATAAAGCAAATACTGTGAGTTAGGGGAAAAGCTCAAACTCCACATTTTTTAATGATCACAATGCATACTTAAACTAAGTAACTTCTTGCAAGAATTAAGACAACATAAACTTTAGATTTTTTTTAAATGTTCTTTGTGAATTATGCTTAATATACTTAATAGTTCTTTTACTTTACTGAAATAATTAAACGGACAGTGGAAAACCAAACGTTATTGCCTCTTTCATTATTCCTGTCAGTACTGAGTTTTGGTCACTGGAGGGCGCCAGAGACAATCTTCTTCACCGTGCTCTGTCCATGGTGCTGAAACATTTAAAGGTAGCCTACTCTACACTAAACTCTACATTGTGCTGAAACAGTCAAGACTTTCTTACTGTTGATTTTTATTTCAACTGAACACACACACATACACACACATAGTGTAGTGATGGAATGTAACTATGGTAAGTACATTTACTCGCAACTAAGTACTGTACTTAAGTGCAGTTTTGAGGTATTTCTATTTTATCCTACTGTTTTATACGGCCTACTACATTATGTACTACATGTTGGAAGCCAATATTGTGCTTTCTACCTTACTACATTTATTTTAAAGCTTCTGTTACTTTTCAAATACAAACTAATTACGTATGATTTATTATTATGGATTAAAATACTAATTTTAAGTAAAAGATCTTCTTCCACCATTACATAAAGTCGTTTTCACTGCACCAATTTAATGTGTTTGTATTCAAATTCTATTGGTCTGAATATGACCTTACCAAGACCTTATCTTAATTTTTTTCCTGCTTCTTTGGCAACTTGCATTACACTACTATTGTCTCTCCACTATTACAGTTTCCCCACATAGCATTACTCCATCCTTTTTGTCTTTGTCCTACAATTTTTCATCCAATGACTCATCCAGCAGTTCTGTTGCCACTACTATTCTGTCGTCCACTTGTAGCAAAATGTGTCTCACGAAAGATTTAAACTTATACTTTATATTTCACTTGTTTTCTTCACATTAGTTGACATCTGTCCTGTCAGTCTCATCTGTAATGCAGATTAATTCCTTTGAATTGTGACGTTAAATGTACCCTAACTCTTTATACAAAAGAAAACACCAAAGCCAGTCTCATGTTCTGTGTGAGTTAAAGTGATGGTTCGGAGTAATTTCACCCTAGGGTCCTTTGCACCATGACCTCGAGCCAAACACCCTCCCAGAAGCTTTTTTCACCTGGGTCTAACATTGGGAGAGTTAGCGTAGAGTAGCATTATCAGCTGAATAGCTTAGCGCAGGGGCTAATGGAGCCAGTGATGTATCTCGTAAGTTACCCCACTAATAATATCCGAAATGATACCAAACTTCTACACTAGTACAAATAGGTTATGCACTCATAAAACGATGGATTGGAAAGTTTGTAAGTACACCAGAAGTGTATATAAATAACACTTGCCTGTTGGCTTCTCTTATGTGCTGCTGCTACCGGGCAGTAAGAGTGCTTAGGGCCGTCTACAAATTACAACACCAAAAAGAGATGCAACAAATATATTTATTAATTTAATGATTAAATAAGGTAATGTCTCCAAACTTACCTCAATTATAACTTGTCTCCTGCTAGTTATACTACAGCACTTACTTAAAAAAAAAAAAAAGTTAAATTAACAAATATTTTTGTTGCATCTCTTTTCGGTGTTGTAATTTGTAGACGGCCCTAAGCACTCTTACTGCCGACCGGTAGCAGCAGCAGCAGCAGCAGAGACAAGAAGCCAACAGGCAAGTGTTATTTACATACACTTCTGGTGTCATGAAGTATATGAAATGAAGTTGTTGATGCCTAAAACTTCCCTGGGGGAGGACACCCAGGCCCCCCCACTATGATATGCCCCCTCCTCCCCCAAAGGCAGATTCTGGCCAATATACAGTACAGTACACCCACTATAATAGCCTACATTAGACTACACTGGTCACTTCCCCATCAGTCAGGCACAAGATCTGACCATAATTACACTTTTGCTTTCCATGAACTGTCGTTGCTTTAGCCTTTTATTTCAGTTGAAACCCTGGCAGTGGTAAGCCCTGAGAGAAAATAAAAAAATATCAAAACATAATTCTAACCGATGTGCGTATAGGCAACACACGGCTGAAGAAGCCGACAAATAGCCTATATGTAATTCCCTCTTAAAATCTATATCTTTCATAAAGATACCCATCAGTGAATGTTAACGGGGTTGTCGGTCTCTAAATGTTTTAACTTTTATGAGCGCACCCCTCTCTCCCCCCTCCCCCCTCAGCATGAGTTACCACGGCGATTGAACACGATAACAACTAATCCACCTTCGTGGTACAGTGGGTTGAACCTGAAGTTAGCTCGTTGCTTCGTAGTAGCCTACAGGGCTCTGATGCTCTCGGCCTAACCTGTCAACTGCGTGCCAACACACCTGCATTTAAAGATAATTAGCCTCCATGTGTGACTGCTTCCTCGCCGCTCTTTTTCTCAGCAGCAAAACATTTTATTAAATATAGGTCACATTATTTATTGTTTTGAATCGTTACTTTGTGTGAAAACATTTTTGAAAACATGCACGATGACATTAACAACACTCATGTCGTCAATCCAACTTGCAGCTGCGCAACCAGTCTGTGTCTGCCTCCTTCTCTTTTTGTCGCATTGGATTTAAAGGAGAAGCGGAGTTGGATATTATTGGGAATTGGACCCAAGTTATAGATGGTGGCTGCCTTTCTGCATCTGTGTGGTGACTATGGGATATCTGGAAACAGGATTGTCACAGTAACTTGAACAGTGTCCTGCGGGGAATTTAGGAGACGGACGCAGAAAACGCCGACAGGGAGGTCGAGACACTCGGAGAAGAAACCCGCCGGATAGCCGGGGATCAAACTGGAAGGCGTCCAGCTGGCAGGTTGAGCAGGTAGGATGAATGAAACTGGAAGGTTATGGTGTGTGCGGTGTCGTTGGTTGGATGCAACGTAGCCTGTGTCACGGTAAGAATAGTTTCACAAAATAGAATCACCCTCCCCGATAGGGATTGTTCTTTTTGGAAAGAAAAGAAAAGTGGCTCCTTGGAAGCGGGGATATTTAGCACAGCAAGACAAGTTTACACATTGATATAAATTACTCGTTAATACGGCATACAATTCACTTGCAAGACCTTGATTGATTAGTCTTGGTTTTAGAGTTAGTTCCCTTGGTAGCTTCATACCACGTAACATGTTTTACGGAGGCAAGTAGTCAGCAGATGGACTCGGTGGTAAAAAAGAAAAAACAGATTATTTTGAAATGTAATGCGTCATAGGAAATCATGTGCATACCGAATTCCGCTCGGGATAGCAACATCTTCCTGAGGTTAGTTATGACGTTTAATGTATGTGTCTTTTCTCAATAACCACGGCAACCTTAACTGACTTGATTATTTAATGGGGTTTGTTTTGTTTTTTTGGTGGGAATCCGCCATGTGTTACAAATAATATAATGCCACAACACTGCAGAAGAGCCCGTGTATAATTGTTAAAAAGAAAGTTATCATTTAACACAACTGTGGCTTTTTTTTTTAAATCAACACATTTGTTACTTTATGTCAAATGTATGTAAAAGCTGTTACTATCAGCCCTTAAATCTTGAGTAGGCCTTAAAAGCCTCTTACAGAGCATTGTGGGGTGGTCAGCCAAAACTGCAGGCAGGTGACACCGTGACTGTTGTAGGCTACTGTCCAAATGGTATAGTAGAAGTATGTTCTATAAGAAACCGTAATTTTATAGAAACCCAGCCATGTTAGGGAGACGTTTGGGCTCCAAGCTTAGCAGATTCTGCACTAAATATTTCCTGAGTAAAAGTCTTGTGAGGCTCTATCTTGGCATGTTTCGCTCCTTTCGTTCTGCTGATCAAGAGTTCAGTAGTGAGTCATATTTATGAAATATTTATCTTCATTCCCTCCCATCCAGACAGCAGTGGGCCTCACAAAACCGAGAACGCAGTGAAGGACACTGGCCTATCCAGATACCCACCCCTGCTGGATCATGGGTAACCAGACTGGCAGAGACAACCATGGCACTTCAGGTACCTTAGGACAAAGGCAAACAATGGCTGATTTTTATTTCTTATTTGATTTTTATTTTATATATATATATATATATACTTTTCGAAGTGTATGTGTGTATGTATGTATGTATGTATATATTATATATATATATACATTACATACATACATACATATACACACACACACACACTTTTTGAAGTATAGGTGATTGAGAATAAATGTATACGTTTCTGCACATGGCCAGTTTTCTCACAAATGCTCGAATTTACAGCTTCCGGTCATTCTATGCAAGGAAGACTTTTTTTTTTTTTTTTTTTTTAAAAAAAAAAAAAAAAAATTTTTTTAAAAATTTTTTTAAAAAAAAAAAAAAAAAAAAATTTTTAAGAAAATTGTCTTCCGGTTAAAACACAAACCCCATTCAACATATACTATTTGAATAGTACTTTGTAAACTATACTGATGTAGTGCAAGAGTAGCCAAGAGCATGTTGTGGAATGAAGCATGCCGCTTAAATGAATTGTACAAACTGAGGAAGAAAGCCAAAATGTTTCATTTTTGTGTAAATGTATACTCAGTGACAAGTTTACAATACTTAAGGCTGAATCACAAAGTCGGGCTGTGAGCATCACATGTCCACTGACTGACACTCTATAGATGTACCCTGTTGGTCTTAAAAACATTCTGTTGTCAGGTACTGTATGATCACAGAAACCTCTCTTGGCACACAGGAAGTGATGAATCAGAACTTTGCTGTGAAATAATACAAATGTATATCCCAGAGGATGCAGAGAAAGTTGGATCCAGCAAAGTCAGACCTTTCGCCTCTCTCGTGCCTTCAGTATCCTTCAGTTCAAAGCATCACTGGGCAGCTATCATTTGGCTTAGCTAATGTGTGGAATTGCCCTGTGCAGCCTTCTTACTGAGAGCATTCATTCTCCCACTTGCTCAGTTTAATTCTCACTTCCAGCTGTTTAAAATGCTGCGCCTTGTTTCCCTCTTTTGGCTGTCAGTATGCAGGAAGTAGTCTCAGGCTAGAGGATGAGAATAGCTCCAATGCTGTAGCTGAGCAGGCTACATCATGCTGCTGCCAAGGAAATGGTGAGTCTGCAGAATCCTGCAGCACAACACAAGGACAAGGAGGGGAAGCATGAAAAGATCTGAGTTGAATGAGGTGGAGATCCTTGTAGACTGCTGAAATCTGTTTATAACAAGTGAACAGCACCATAAACGGCATACTGCCAACATCATACAGAAATCACAAAGCTTATTTTTCACTGACCGGTGACGCTTGAGATGATATTTCAGGATACAGAAGCCAAGCCAAACTGCTTAAAAAAAACAAAAACAATTACATCACTCTCTAAACTCCTTTTTTAAAAATGTTTTGAATGTAATTGCTTTGTGGTAGCAGTGAGAGCAGCTGTTAGATAGTAGATCAGGGTAAAATCACCTCTCCTCCTGGATCTTGCCACATTGGGGAACAGAGTGTGAGTGTTTGCCTGCCAAGACACTGGCAGCAGAGGCTTTTTGCTGCATCAGTGAGCCCAGGACAGTAAATAAGGGAGCAGTGCTTACATCTGCAACGAGGAAAAGAAGAGGGTGGGCTTTCAGCAGACTTTTTTTTTTTTTTAACTTCGATGATTTTAAGGCTCAGGACAGTCAATTTTTTTTTCTCTTTTATCTCTCTGATGTTCTTTTGCTCCCCATCTGTTTTACAATTTATTTCCCTCTCTCAGGTTCTCCTTTAGATTTCTTCCACACAGCTCCTACCACGCCCTCAGAGGCAGAGCTGACTGCCATGGCCTTATCCTCTGCAGCTTCCTCCAGTAAGGCACAGACGCCATCACCAGCCGGCAGCACCACCCCCTCCACAATCTCTCCATTCACAGACTGGACACAGAAACTGCCTGCTCCCACAGAATGGGCTGTGATAAGCATAGACAGCATCACTTCAGAGACAAATGTGAGCGATGTAGCAGTGAGGCATGGGAAGGCAGCGGGCAGCCCGACGTCCCTGGCTCCATCCAGAGGATCGCCTTCAGAGCAGAGCTGGCTGGAGCGGGATAGTGGACTGGAGCCACAGGCTGCAGCAGAGAGAGCCGGAGAGGAGATGACCCTGGTTTTACTCAGTCTGATGGAGCACTACAGGGCCTCACTAGGCCTGACCCCCAACACAGATGTTACCACAGGAGCAGTAGGTAGGTCCTCCATCTTTACTTTAGTTTTCTTAGACACTTTAAGTAAACTGTTACTGACCTCTGTT
This sequence comes from Perca fluviatilis, assembly GCF_010015445.1. Taxonomy (NCBI): domain Eukaryota; kingdom Metazoa; phylum Chordata; class Actinopteri; order Perciformes; family Percidae; genus Perca; species Perca fluviatilis. Next base: position 24,522,542 of record NC_053129.1, on the reverse strand, counting down.
TGTGATCAGAAAAAAATGATAAATGTAAAACAAGTATGAACAAAGTGTCTTGCTTACAGATTACTGATAACTTGCTTAAAACTGTATCTGTGATTCTTTGCATTTACTTAAATTCATCTGATTTAATAATGCAACAAGGATGCTGATATTTTTGCACTACTGAATTAATATAGCATATGGATTAAGTAAATTGACCAGGTAGGAGGAAAAAACTTAGAGAGGTTCTACAGTGATGTAGTGTTTGCTTGCCAGAGACAAATAAAATAAGAAATGGTCAAACCCTAGTATTCTTACCCTAACCTTAACTAATCTCACTGCTCATGCCCAAACCTTACCAACAAACGCAAACGAGTTAATGAGAAGCGGGTCCTGCCATCACCCGTCTCTCCGGACCATCCATTCTAGCATCATCCTGTTTAATTAAAGATTTTATAAAAGTGTGCTATATGTTGGTCTTGAGTAAATAACGAATGAATGACCTATCCTGATTGTAGTTGTCAGACTTTTAAATCTATTTTCATTCAACCTTGTGTGCGTTTTATGTTCAACTTGTTTTTCAGAGCTGCTCAGGCACTTGATAACAGAGAGAGAGGAGCTGGTTGAGGAGGTAGACACACTGAGGGAGACACTCCGGGTGAGTTGGAGCTGCAGATCACATAACACCCTTAGGCCTGAATCTCACAACAAACATCATGGAGACGCAATTTTATTTAGACAAAGGACATTTGAATAAAATTTTGAGAAATTTTAATTAACTTTTTCTTTGGAATTTTTGCCTTATAAATATGTATAATTTAATGTGACATCACTATACCATACACTTCCAAATAGCCAAGGTTGTGCTGAAAAGGTTACATCAATTACTCGCCTTAGAGTACTGAATTTAAACAAATATTCATATATTAAGAGATCAGAGGCACCAGTAATATCCAGGACTCTAGAGGACACTAAAAACCACATCGACAACATGCAGCTTTTAAATTCAGATCCTTCTTTTGTCTTTCCATGGCAGACAGAGAGGTTGGAGTGGCATCAGTTCCAGTGTGACCTGCAGGTTGCCGTGTCTGTGGCCGACCGGCTGCGGGTCGAGTCGGAGAAGGCTCTGGGTTTGCTCCAGGAGAGCCACAGGGCCGTGGAGGAGCAGCTGGCTCAGGCCCTCAGCAGACAGCAGGAAAAGGACGGAGAGCTGGAGAGTCTGAGGGCTGAGCACAGAGACGTCTGCTGTAAACTGACTGAACTCACCCTGCAGCAGCAGCAGGAGCGAGCCGAGCTGGACACTCTGAGGAACGCATGCAGGGTGAAAGACCCAACCGATTGGGATAAACAGGCAGAGAGACGAGACTCTGAGGGGAAGCAGCAGCAGGAGGAAATACAGGAGGTGTTGGAGGAAAAACCCAGGGAAGTTGAAGCCGACACTGAAGCTAAAAATGTTGAAAAGCAAGAGGATGAGAATGAAACAAATCAAGAGGTGGATCCTCAAGTTGCGCGTCATGATCCTGAGGAGGCAAATGGATCAGGGAGCGTGCTGCTGACAGGGAAAGGGGTGGCGGAGGGATACATTCGTAGTTTGGCTGCGCTGGAGAAGAAAGGGACAGATCCAAGGAGGATTGTGATGCTGTCTGAAAGATCTTGGTGAGTCTACATGAGCACTCACAACACATTCACCCCTGTTTACCGAAGACCGTATTTTAAAACATGCAAAAATGTCTTTTAGGAGTCTCTCTCGTCTCCCACTCCCAACTGACTCCTCCAGCCAAAATGGGACATCAAAAAACACTAGCACAACACTGCCGCTATGCAAGGTACAACACTCGTTCAATTGATATAAAAATGTTCTTTAAACTATCATGATTATATGGACAGATATCTAGGGAAACATTAATATTATTGTGGGCTCACATTAGGCATTTGTAAAATCAGTCTCTAAACTTTTCCAGAAAGAAGAGCCACCAAAACGGAGAAGGATGGACCGCATTTTACAGCGGCAGGACAGCTGGTCCAGCTTTTACCCAGGTAAGTTTAAACCTACAGCACCAAACCACCTTTATGTTCTTTTAGACCGCTTAGGAAGTGTACAGTTGTATGACCGTGACTGCATTTTTGTATCGCAGGAAAACAGGATGAGGACCAAAGCTCAGATTCCATCAAGTAAGTAACCATTAGGCCCTTCTACTTGTTGATACTGACATCTCAACAGACATTGAATTCTGTGTGTAAAAGAGATGGAAAGGCTGATATGTCTACCATGAATGAGTCAAATCAACCATGAAATCACATTTAATCACAAGCTCCATTTGAACCTTTTGCACATTTGAATGTGCAGAAAGAAGCGCTTCCTCTATTCTTTAATCTCCTTTTTATATGTGGTTTAATTCTTTACTGTATAATTAAGTAGCAAATTAAGTTATTCTTAAAACTGTGATGAAAGCTTTTCTTGCTTTCCCAGACCTCAGGATGGTTTCAGTGCTCTGCTGAGGCGTCATGGCGGCTCCAGGAGAAACTCCCTGCTGCGCTGGTGCCAGAATCGTACCCAAGGTTATAAGGTAAGAGAGCAGGATGTCACCATTATTGAAATATTTTGAAATTCGTTACAATCTGTAAAGATTAAGAGGAATTCAATACCCTTTTACCAGTTATATTTTGTCTTCATCAAGTATGTTTTGTGGCAGAATATTGAGATCACAAACTTCAGCAGCAGCTGGGAGGACGGCTTGGCATTCTGCGCCATTTATCACACGTATTTACCAACTCGCATCCCGTACGACACCCTCAACCGAGCAGACAAGGTAAAACCGTCGCTTTTGGTTCTCAAAACAAAGGAAACACATGTTATGAGCAGATTGTTTTAATTATTTTATTTACAAAGACTTTTGACTTAAGCACAAGTCTCAAAAGCTTTTACAGAGACAGAAAAGAAGAAAAAAACATGTCCGATATCAAGTTACAAATACTGATCTCTACACTCATAAAACTAGCATACCGGTTAACAATCAAGTCTACATTTGTGTACTACAGAAAGTCACTCCTGTGAAAGAACCAAAAATCTCTTTTACTCACTTTATTAAACACGACAAAGGTCTGAGGACCAAAATATCGTTAATAAAGCGACTAGAAGTGGTCGACGGTGTACTGGATTTTTTTTTTATTTTATACAAGAATCCATTACTATAAGGTATGTCTGTAAAACTGTGCACATGATGATGATGATGTAAAAGCTGCTTCTGACTCAAATGTTTTAACAGAAGGAAAATCTGGACCTTGCTTTTAAGACAGGAGAGGGCGTGGGAATCACAGCCACACTTGTGAGCCATTTTCCACAACACATTTTATAAAGAACAATTGTGCAACTTAACAGCTGTGTCCACTGGTCTTATAATCTTATCTTTACATCTTAACTGTGTGACAGACAGTGGAGGAGATTCTGAAGGCAGACGGGCCGGACTGGCAGAGGGTCCTGGGTTATGTCGAAAGCATTTTCCGCCACTTTGAGATGTGACGTTGTTTCCTATCGTCTCGTTGTTGTGCCTGGTTCTTTTCGATCATTGTGACTGAAGGACTGAGACTGTTCCCCACAAGAGGGAGCTCTACTCATAATGAACCCAGAACAGCCAGGATTTAAAATGTCAGCAATATGACCTTGACGTGATTTTATGTATCAATACAATGTCCTTCACACAGAAATGACCCAGATGGTGGAAACTAAACTTTCCAGTATTTGAAATTTTCTAAATGCACTCTATTCAGATCCAAATAGCTACTGGGTGATGATGCACAAGACACCAAAATATTTGTCTTTTTTTTTTAACAGTGCAGGAATATCAACACCTGCTTATGAATTACTTTTAATTTTGTTGATGGGTGCACTGGTTTTGCACTGTTTGCCTTTTCAAAAAATAATGAGCACTTTATGATGGTCAATTTGTGTTCTATTTGTTATTTATATTTTTGTGTTATAAGTGGATGATTTCAGAATCTGGGGCACTTTTAAGTTTTTTATGTTCCTTGACTAAGATTAAAAAAAAGAAAAAAGATACTTTATTTTTTTATCATGAACCTCTGTTATACAATATCATGTCTGCATGCAACCAAACCTAAAACAACAAAACAAAGATAGGGGCAGACATGAATCCAGATTTTATATGTTGGAAAAGTGATGTTTTAACCTTAAATGCTACAGTTACCCGTCCAAGGGAAGTTGCCTTTGAAGAAAAGTATATATGAAAATGTGTGTAAAGCGCTTCCGTATTTCTAACATGGTAAACATATGAAGATGTTGTTGCCAAAGCACTATTGCAATAATAAAGTTATGTACAAGGAAGTTGTTTTTCCCCTACATTTTCTCTATTAATACCACAGAGATTCACATAAATTTTTTTAATATATAACAAAAGAATACAATTTGATACATCTGACAGCATATAAAAATGGTATAATTAAAATTATTTTTAAAAAATGAACAAAAGATGGTGTAAGGCCCTGAACACCCACATGGGTGTTTTCTTAGTTAACCTGGCTGATTGGACCTCTTCCCAGGATTGTGTGGGTGTGTATAGACTAATGGACATCTTCCGGAGTCTCCTGTTAGCGTTGTTGCACCTGATAGGGCAGGACAAATGACAGCTTTATCCTTCTTATTGGTAGAAAAGATTTGTGATCTAATAAATTCCCATCTGAGCTCTGGCTCACCTTCCACCTGAGCAGAGGTCTGATCAGCCAGAATAACTGAAATCACCTTTGTGGGTGTTCAGAGGCTTTAAAGGAAAGGTGTATAAGGTTCAGTAACATAAGAAAACAGTCACAATGTAACCTGTAACAAATAAATACTGAAAAATGTAAAAAAGCAATAATTTAGCAGGGTTTAGCAAGGATGTTTAAATTAAACCATAATGTAGATAAGGCATGAGTTTCATCTTTGTTGGAACGTATTAGTGTATTGAGTAAGAGTGAGTTCTCAAGAAAAGTAGATAATAGACAAGATCTTGGAATTGCAGTATGTTCATGTTGATCCAAAGCATTAGATGAAAGTAACCTTGCCGTTGACTGTATATTGACTGTAAAGAAGCCCTATGAAGCTGGAATGGCGCCTCCTATAGGTGGTGTTGACAGTGGTGGCAGGAGGAGAGACTTCAGTTTAACTGACATGGCTGCGATTTCAGGGTCCTGAGTTTCATACATCTTCACCAATCTGGCAAATTTTAGGACACCTGAAAAGGAAGCAGAGCCGAGATCAATGTGATCATATTTGTCATCTACTCTGAAGGACATTCAGTCTTTGTGAGTACAGTACCTAAATATCTACATATGTTTTGATATGTGAAATTATTGTGGGTTGTTTTGTTTTGTCACTTGTCAGATATTCATACTCAATTTCATATCAATATATGGCTGAACTCTAGAAAATAACTTAAATTCTACATATATTGTAGAGTTCCTAGAAGTTCAAATCTATGGCACAATATTCCACTTTACATGATGGTGCTATAAGGTCCTTTCGGCATGACACATCAGTGTTTTCTAGCCCTAAAGTAAATCTCGACGTTAGGGCTAGAATTTAATGCTGCCTTATGCTTACCTTCTCCTTCATTGTTGAAGCCGTAAGCTTTGATAACCTCTTGTTGAATCTGGGTGGCAACAGGCAGCACAAGCTGCAGCATTTTGCCCATGTCATTGCAGGAACTTTCTCGAGCCTCCTCCATCCTTGCAGCGTTTTCTGGTACTGAGAAGGCCTGGATCACCTCACTCAGTACCACTGTGGAAGAAACAAACAAAACATAAGTAGTTGCTCCGCTTCTACAACATGTATATTCACTGCAAAGCAAGTAGATTCCTTTATTGTAGCATGTAAAGACAGGATCTTGGAAATAAAAGTTAACTTCAAAGGCACATGCAACAACCCCACAGACACAAACATACGGTACTGACAGTTTGACATGCTGTTTGTACAATATCTATTCGCAATAATGATGTGGGGCACATAAGAAAACCAGAAGAGCTAAAAAATGTAAACTTAACACAATATAAACAGTTCTCCTCACCTCTGGTCTGCTCAACAGTGAGGGTGGGCTGCTGTGCTGGAGCTGACGCCATGTCTGGAGAGAAAAGAGAACAACATGTATGCTACATATGAACAGAAAGTAAAACTAGATGGAAGATGAAAATGAAGTCCCCTTAGTTATAGAGCTACAAGTATTAGTTGATTAGTCGATCGAAATTAATCAATTCATCTATTTTGATAATTAATCGTTTCAGTCGTTTTTTTTAAGCAAACTTGCCAAATCACAAGTCTTCGCTCTTCACTGTGATGATTTTGCTGCTTTTCTCTGCTCTTCATCATTGTATACTGAATTTATTTGGAAGATGTCATCTTAGGCATTGATATATATTAATGTCCATTTTTGTATACGTTGTACAACAATCTATGACAAAAATGATTGTTAGCAGTCTAAGTTGTTTTATATAAGCGATTGAAAACGAGATGACAAATCATCGTGATACTGGTACAATAATATTTATACCATAAATATCTCGGGTTAGCTATATCCAACATTGGATCTATAAACACTGATGCTGTAAGACACAGATGTTCTGTAACAATATCTAATCTATCTTATCTTAGTTCTAACGTTAGAGTGATGCTGTAAGACAGTGTGGTCTTTTAGGTAGCTATTAGTTGTTGGAATTACGTTAAAAGGTCCTAAACTTGAATGCTAGAAACCTGCTGTAAGACGATGCTATCTATCTATGGTTTAAGTCTCACTAAAGTTAGTTAACCGAACTAGCTAAGCTAACGTTAATTAGTCTTCCACAATGACAACATAAAGAACATTTTGGTTATGGTGATGAGCTAGACGTTGGTTCAATGTCTGAACCATTGACCGTTTATTCTCTCTATCGATATCTTTGACTGTAAAGTTATCTTAGCTAAGGTTACCAACGGCTAAAACACATATATTCACGACAGGATTAACCACTAAACATTAAAGTGTAGAGGTTTGAAAACTCACCACTAATGAGAAAAAAACCCACAACCTAGCTAGCTTGTAACAGACGTGTGGAAATCAGCCAATCAGCTGGAAAACGACGCATTCTACGACAATTGAAAGCTTTTTGCGACATGATAACCTTCTTTCAGACAGACGCGGAAGTAAAAAGGTAAACAAACGTCTCGCTAAGCTGTAGCATAATGACATATTTCTAAAATGGTTTTAAAGTTGATGTTAAAGTGAATGACAGTCAACTTAATTGCAGTTGATATTATGTTAAGCTTTGTTGAAGCAACGCTGATATAAAGAAGTTTTAAATGAGTTGTACTAGCGGCTCTTTTGCCACGTACACCTAAAAATAATAATAATAATAACGTCAGTGTAAATTTGGAGCTGGTTGGGTTGATCGATGGAGCAGAAGCTGGCACAGTTCAGAGCCAGACGACAGGCGGAAAATACTCTGAAAAAGGATAAAGGTGCTGGTCTACAGTGTAGTGCACAAACAATGGCGGACACAGCAGCCCAGACAGAAACCACACCAACAACTGACAGTCAACAGACAGAAGACATCAGAGCTTTAAATCAGAGCTCTCCAAGGAAGGTAAGACATCACTCAGTTTATCATGTGACAGCTGGATTTCTGTTTGAACAGGTCACAAGATCATTAACTTTCTGATTACATGTTTTATGAATTATTACTGATCACTCATTACTGCTGTTCACTGCAGTTGGTTGTGACACATCTAAGACTTAGTTTATTTATGGAGCTACACAAAATACTAGTTCTAAGAGATAACATACAAAACACACATCCCAAAGTTGTTAAAAGACACAAAATATTTAACTAACTAACCAATAATTTCATCATTGATTAATATGTCCATTATGACAATTTGTTTTTCATTTCATTATTTGTTCTATAAAATGTCCAATGCCCATCATAATTACCCAGAACCCAAAGTGATATCTTCAAATTGCTTGTTTTTGTCTGAAAACACCCCAAAACCCAAATGTATTACATTTACAGTAATATAATGCATATAAAATTAGAAAATCCTCATATTTAAACTACGCTGTGAATTTGCTCAACATGTAACATTAGATTACACAATAACATCTTTAAATGCCAGTTTATACCAGTAGCTACTAACTGAACCAGAAAAATGCATCCACAATGAATCCTGGTAAAAACAAAGTATGGTCAAATGTAATCAATAACCAATCACGTCACTCAATAATACTCTAAAAGTCCCTCTTGTTTCGAACAACTTGATATTTAATGGAAGGTTAACTTCCACAGTACGGCACTAGTATAAAAAAATGGGGCATCTGTGGCCGGGTTGGGTCAGTGGGTAGAGCAGGCGCACATATACTGATAAGTTTATGCCTTGACGCAGAGGTCCAGGGTTCGAATCTGACCTGTGACGATTTCCTGCATGTCTTCCACCTCTCTCTTCCCTTTCTCACCTAGCTGTCCTGTCAAATTAAAGGCGGAAAAGCCAAAAAAAAATTATCTTTATAAAAGGGGCATCTGACTCCATTATTTATGGACTGCATAGACCAGTGAGTGATTGATGCAGTGCTTCTGGAGAGCTCCTCTCAATACTAGTTGGTCTATAATGGGTGTAGTTTGAAATGTATCAAACTACAGTACTCCAGCGAGTAACAAGTCCTTTGCTCTTAACAGAAGACGCCTATAATCTCCTTTCATGTGGGCACCCAGTAGAGGTAGGCCTGTTTTGTGCCCAGACACACTGTAAGCAGTATGCCTGTGATGTTTAAACTTATTGAGCTTATTGAACCTGCTGTTGTGTCTTCTCTGCTGCAGGACAGTAGTGATTGGCTGCTGGACAACGCTCTGGGAAGATGGCTGGCTTCGAGACAACTTGTCTTCTCAAACCTTACTTTGCTTAAAGTGCTGCTGTGGCTGGTGCTGCTCGGTCTGTTTGCTGAACTGGAGTTTGGCCTGCCTTTCTTCGTCCTCTCCCTCTTCTACTGGCTCTATGAGGGACTCCGTAGCCCAGCTGACCGCGAGCCCGGAGAGCTGAGCGCTTATTCTGTCTTTAATCCAGACTGTCAGCCTCTGCTGGGCTCTCTCACTGCAGAGCAGCTGGAGGGAGAGATGGGTTACAGACATCTGGCCAACATATGAAGCGCTTGTGATTTGCACATTTGTATTAAATATTCAGATATTTTTGGTCTATCAAAAATGTTAAAATTATTCAAGAAAATACAGGGACTTACACAGTAGTAATTTCAATGTATTATTTCACACATTAAATTAAGATTGGTCTGCTTACAGTTGCATTCCTTTTTCTGTTTCTTTTTTTAAGCAGTATAATAGTATCCCCACTTAATGTTGTGGAAGAGGGATATCCCATATCAAATAACCTCTTAGTGCACAATATAACGGATGACATTTTCCTTAAAATCTGTTTCATTTTGAACCTTTACTTCCATTTCCTGTACTGATCAATGTGGGTTTGGGCAGCAATCATTGACTGAAATATTAACAGTCTATGGCATCAATACGCCACCGCAGCTCTGCCGTAAATACAAAGAAGAAGAATGTGGGTTTAGTAGAAAATGTGGGAATGGTATTTAGGAGTGAAACAGATGGCTCATTCTGAGTCACATACACTGAAAGTATGTATACACTCACCTTAAAGATTATTAGGAACACCCTACTAATACTGTGTTTGACCCCCTTTCGCCTTCAGAACTGCCTTAATTCTTCGTGGCATTGATTCAACAAGGTGCTGGAAGCATTCTTTAGAAATGTTGGCCCATATTGAGAGGAGAGCATCTTGCAGTTGATGGAGATTTGTGGGATGCACATCCAGGGCACAAAGCTCCTGTACCACCACATCCCAAAGATTTTCTATTGGGTTGAGATCTGCTGACTGTGGGGGCCATTTTAGTACAGTGAACTCATTGTCATGTTCAAGAAACCAATTTGAAATGATTCAAGCTTTGTGACATGGTGCATTATTCTGCTGGAAGTAGCCATCAGAGAATGAGTACATGGTGGTCATAAAAGGATGGACATGGTCAGAAACACTGCTCAGGTAGGCTGTGGCATTTAAACGATGCCCAATTGACCTCTCGCCGGCCCCTCCCCCAAAACGGCAATTGTCCAATCACACATCGTAGCAACCGTTACTATGTGAGCAGGTCCGACAAACACTGACTCCAAGCAAGATGGTGAAGCGGTGCGCCCACGGCGTTTGTAAATCGGACACTAGATACCCCGATTGTCTGGAGGATTAATTTGCACGTGTTTACTATTTGGCAGCCTGAAAACTGGTATTAAAGGCTGTAGAAAGAATGCGGAATGAAAAGAGATCATGCGGTGCAGTGTTGCCGTAGTAAATCGGACTCCAGCTGAAGTTTATAGCCTACATCCTTACACATGTATTCTATAGTCCTAATAGTAATATACAGGCTTATATTGCAATCTCTTAGGCCTACATGTAGGTGTATTTGTATTTAAATAAACACATAGTAGCTGAGTTTATGCAGTGTCTTTTATTTTACTCGTGTTTATTTCATGAGTCAGAACGAGGCAACAGCTGAGGGAGAGTGCGTGTCCTCCCCCTGCTGGACGCTATCTCCTGACAGCAGAGGGGCTGGAAAAACAAGCCGAAATAACTCTGTCAATGGTACAAATAAATCGTTCACGTTCAAGAGAAAACGTTTCATAAATGAGGGCCAACGTGAGCGGTGCCTACAATGGATAAAACAGTGTGGACGGCCCCACTCCCAGTTAAATGTGTTGAACATTACGAAGCATAAATACGTCTGCTCAAAGCTAAGGCTAACAGCTAACTAGTTACCGTGTTGTCTAGATCTACTAACTAGAGGCAAGAACACAAATTGGACCAAAGTTATGATTACCATGAATATCATTGCCAGAATGTTAACCTACTCTCTAAGCTAAGTTTAACGAGCCCTTTAGCTTTAGCCAACATTAGCTAGTTAACATGTTAGCTAATGCTAGCTACATTAGCTACTGTTGTGTTGGGTCTTTGAGCTCCCCAACTTTATTTTTCGTCAGTTTACAACAAAGTCGAACATTTGAATACATCCCTCCACTGCATACTGTAACCCCTTTTGCCTCGATCTGGAGGATATCGCGGAGGTATTGCTCCAAAAAACGTCACTGACACGTACGGGTATACCTCTTCCCGTCATGGCAATCTGTCGCGCTGGTCGTGTTTGACCATTTGTTTGTCGGACGTAGCAACAGTAACTAAGGGGGGCGGGGCTTGGCGAAAGGGTACTAAGGGGCCTAAAGTGTGCCAAGAAAACATCCCCCACACCATTACACCCCCACTACCAGCCTGCCCAGTGGTAACAAGGCATGACGGATCCATGTTCTCATTCTGTTTACGCCAAATTCTGACTCTACCAATATTCTCAATATCATTTGTGTTGAGAGTATTAGTTAGCAGGTGTTACCGAATGCGAAATTACGAATCCCACTATGGTAGCGCCCTCCAATCACTACTATTGGCCATTATTTGTTCAGGTCCTATCCCCTGACCAATCCGCTATCCTAACCTTAACCACGAGGTGAAAAGCCTAATCCCAACCAATCGAGCTGCTTCGTAGGGCGGGTCTTGGCGCTACCATAGTGGGATTCGTAAATTTGCCTCCCGAATGCCAGGACAAGCTGTCTTGCTAGCTGCATTAGCTTACTCGTGGACGACGTATGAGCTCACTATTTGTGTGGGTAGTTAACTATCTTGTTAATTCATTTCGTCTCTTGGGTCAAAGATCTTTCACTTCCTGTATCTCCCGAATTCAATTTACCAGAGCCATATCTGCAATTTACGAACCCGTGAGGTGAAAACTGTTTGGAGGCTTCCTCGCTGTGTTGCCATCATCAGTAAGTATTTAACATAGATCACCACCACTTCTTTTCTACCTGATGGTTATTGATAGCTAATTAGCCGGACGAGCAGATGTTAGCTGCTCATTGCCTGTTTACAAGCTATTTTAACTAATGGGGTCTGCAGATCAATCTATTGAAATATATACTTTTGGACATTGTGCATGCATGCACAATGTCCAAAAGTATATCATCTCACCTTCATTGTTAACTATAGAGGCTGTACATTTAGGTTTTGGTCATGATTTTGAATGTGTCCACTAACAACTGTCTAACAACTTTCTATCAGCAATGTCTGGAAGTCCTGCTGTGGTAATGCGGCTAGTGGCCTCTGCCCACACTGTGGCTGAAAAGGCTGGGGCCATTGTGAGGAAGGTCCTTCACAGTGGAGAACTTGGCATTGTGGAAAAGGTCGGAGTGGGAATTAATATTTGGCATATATATCCCAGAACAGGTTAAAATGCAATAGCTTGTCCCAGATGGACGCATTAAACAACATTGAAATACTGACCTGCTGTGGATATTTAAGGCAATTTATAATACAGGGAATAGTCTGAAATGAATTGTTTCAATCCTTTCCTCCGTGCCCCCCCCCTGCACAGACTGGAGCTAATGATCTGCAGACTCTGGCAGACAGACTGGCACAACAGAGCATTTGTGCGTCACTGTCCAGGATTTTCCCCAAAATCACCATTATTGGAGAAGAGGTGAGCACGTTAGACTCTTTGTTTAGTGTGTTGTTAAAATTAAGTCCATAGACAAACACACCCATAGAAGATTATTCTAGTATTAGGCTTTTTTAGAAAGAGAGTTAAATACCCTTTTTATTAGGAGCTTCCAGCTGAGGAGATAAAAGAAGATCTCATTGAGGGCGGCCACTCAGAGGAAATCCTCCAGAAGACATGTCCAGCAGAATATAGCGGGCTGAAAGAGGAGGAGGTAACCATCAATAGAATCAGAAAAACAATAAATATTTTCATTTGGGGTTATTGTAATTGTTATAAAGAGGAGCAGTACAGTTGTATATACATAAATGTACTTCTTCTGAGTACTTTTTTCTTCTGAATCTCAGCTAGTTGTGTGGGTTGATCCCCTCGATGGCACAAAGGAATATACTGAAGGTAAGCTCTTCACTATGCTTCTTTAAAATATCTGCCTGTGGGTGTGTGTTATGTGCAGATTCTTCAATGTATGATGAGACATTATTGTGAGAAACTCGCTGAACAAAAGTGACTCCACCCGCTTGTACATGCAGTAGCTACCACATTCTGGCTCTGTAACGTGTTGTCACTGCGTCCAAGCTAACCCTGAACCTTGTCTATTAGTCTTTTATTTTTAAAGGCAGCAGCAGCGTATGATGTATTGCCCAGGTACATAATTTTTTTTTAGCTTGATAGGGTTGTAAGATTTTTTATTTTTATTTTTTTTACTGATCAGGTAATAATTATACAGACTATAGTGTAATAGAATTATTAAGTCTATTTTATTATTAGTTATTGTTAATAATAAGTTATGACTCCTTGTGAAAATAAGTCAATGCGCTGCACAAAAAAAAGTTTGCCATTGTAATGAAAAAATGAATGAGGTTGAGCCTCTGAGTGTATGACATTTATATTATGTTACAAAGACAAATTCTGTAGTTATTATTGTTGTTGTTGTTGTTATTATTTTTATTTATTTAAGCAATATTTAGGTTAATTAACTACTATGGTAACAGTTTCAGATTTAATAGGGATGCCGATACTGACCTTATTAAACTGATGGGGTATCGGACTGATGTCACAGATCCACATTGAATACAGTAACTCCATCAATGTCAATGCAGGTTTCTGCTATTGGTTACATTGATTCAGTTTTTAGGGCCACAACAATCCCTTACCTCATGTTACTTAACATAAAAGTGACCAAAGTCTGTTTCACTGTGGTAAGGATTTAAAATTTGTGGGGAAAATGGATCACTGGTATCGGCTCAGTACTCTGTATTGGTGGGTAGCAGAGTCAAAGTATTAGAATCTGGACAGAAAAGGTCTGATTTGTCCGTCAATAAATGTCATCAGTCAGCGCAGATTAACAATAGCGGTTTTACTTTTTCTAAGCAACAAGCAGAAACGAGTATTTTCTGCAGACATTGTAGAATGTGATAAATGATTCATCCTTTCATTATATTAACCGGTTCTGGCAGTGAACACAACCTATTTTTCTAGATAGCCTTTAACTGAAATATTTGTTATTTGGCTTTAAAATGTTTCCTGTGCACCGATTTGTTGGTTTTCTTTCTGGCTTTAAGCTCTCAGAGCTTCACTATTATTTACCCTTTTCTTTCACTTCTTTATGTATCCTTGCTTCTGCTGTGTGTCTTTCTCTCTCTCGGCTGACCCCAGCGTCGAGGTGTCACCATCACCAAACTGAGGCCCAGATACCAAACAAAGGGTCGGACACCTCTCGGCCTCACAGCACAGCTCTCTGTATGGAAACTGACAGAAAGATTAACCCTGGCAGTGTATAATATAGTTCTTCTGTACCAACAAGGAAGCATCACTATAACTTTACTGTCATTTTCTTTCTGTCCAGCATGTAATTTCCATAATGACACTTACATGTAGCTGACTACATCACAAATATTTGCTTATGACCTAAAGTGCATTACAATTGATAGCATCAAATGGCTTCCAGCTAACATCCTGCTATTTTCTGATTAAAGGGCTCCTGGATAATGTGACAGTGCTTATTGGTATTGCATACGAAGGCAGAGCTATTGCAGGTGTCATCAACCAGCCTTTCTACAACTACCAGGTACAGACCAAACTAAATGAACTTGTAGCCGTCCTAACAGCTGTCACTCTGGTTTATTCAAACATTTTCCTCGTCAGCTTGGAGCAGGAGCATCTTTAGGAAGAACCATGTGGGGAATGCTGGGATTGGGCGCTTTTGGATTTCAGCTGCAGGAAGTTCCAGGTGACAGACGCATCGTCACCACCACACGTTCCCATAGCAACAAGCTGGTAACGGACTGTGTAAACGCCATGGAGCCTCATGAAGTTATAAAAGTGGGGGGTGCTGGGAACAAGGTGAGGTGGATTCAGAGTTAACTGGGGTCTTGTGTAGGGATGACTTGTACATAAAGCAGCAAGCCTGGTCACGTTTTTGAAATAATTGAAAGCTAACTTTGAGCTAAAACCTGAACATTTTTTCTACTCCTAACATCTGCCATCACAAGAATCTGTGAAAGCTTTAGATCAGTATGTGCTGGTAAAGCAGGGCCCTGTGTTTGTGCCATTAAACATTTTCTTTTTGTGAACATAAATCAGTGATGGTGTAAAATAAATCTAAACTAGACTAACAAAAAGCATGTAACCTATTTTAGCTGTTTTTTCGGGGAGGGGGATTGGGCATGTTAATGTTTAAAACCTTATCCAGCGCTTTGATGGAAAATGTATTATTTACTAAGTGACCTTATGCTGCAAATGTTAAATGCTTACTGTAGCTCAAAGACTTGGTTTTGTCATTAACCCCAAACTGAATGGGGAGTCTGCCAAAGTGGGCCTGGAGTCTCATGACAATAGATAGATGTTTTATAGCTCTAACACTACCAGTACATCAGTAAAAGAGCCTGTTGATGTGTTTTTTTAATCATATCATCTCTCTGCAGATAATTCAGCTTGTTGAAGGAAAGGCTTCTGCTTATGTCTTCGCCAGTCCAGGGTGCAAGAAGTGGGACACCTGTGCTCCTGAAGCCATTCTGCATGCTGTTGGAGGTAAAAACCATCAGTTCTGTTGCAGCAGATGATGTTTTAAAACACATAAGTGTGTCTCTGTACAAGCTGTAAAAGGTTTTTAACCAGTATATTTTATGGCCATGCATCCGTAGGTTAAAATTTAAGATTTGTTTCAAATTATTTTTATTTCTCATCTGTTCCTTTTCTTGTGCAGGTAAACTGACTGACATGCATGGCAATGCATACTGCTATAATGCTAACGTAAAGCACATGAATTCTGCTGGCGTTCTTGCTACACTACGCAACCACGAGTACTACGTCAGCAGAGTACCACAGTCAGTGCTGCAAGCCCTCAAGTCAGATTGAGGTCTGTCTCCATCAGAAATCGCACTGTCCCTCTGTGGCTCAGAGATTCAGTATTTAATATCCATCCACAAATGCAGAAACCTTTGTCTGAAAATGTCATAAAATAAAAAGTAGAACATGATCATATCAAAGTCACATTGAACATAGTGTGTCATTCAGCATTACTCACTTAATTAACCAGAAACCGAGCATGCTTAAGAGCACTTCCATTTATTTCACTCTTTTCAAACAAACTAACAAATCTCAAAACGTCTTAACATACTGTTTCCAACTTGAAGACCAATAGATTTACAAGGCAAAAGGCAAGATTGAAATAAATAAAAATACATTGGTCAAATGTTTATTAAGGAGTTGGAAATGATTCTCTTCATTCAATAACCGCTTAGTGGAAACACTATAATTGAACTAGCCAACAACAAACAAAACGCCATCGTCTTGCCTTGATGATTTTGACCTCTTTACAATGTCATGCGATGACTGGAAGTGCAACAATGTTTAGCGTGTGAGAAGTCCACATCTACAACTGTGAAGATGAATATACTGGCAACTATTAATTCTGTCAGTTTCTGCCGGGTCTTCATATTTCTTTCATTTACCTTCTTCTCTTGCACTGGCATCTCTACTTTTCTACACACCTACTGTACTCACCAGATTAAAGGACATACTCAAAGTGCTCACTGGTGTTTGATTCCCACATTTTTCACATACACTGAATTCACATCAGAATTGAAAATGAAACCGTTATGCTATTGCATTGCTCTGTTTTCCCATTTGTTTATACCAACAATGGAAATGCTGCTCTTTAACCAACACAAACTTCAGTGATGTGAGGGATTAAAAAGTTTGAGCTTGGGAATGCTAATCTAATGTAGAGCATCTACTGTACATGAATGCCCTAGTAAAGGTACAGCATAGATTGGCTGTGTCCTTTAAAAAAGTTCAAATAGGCTTGAATGGCCTTTTGTTTATGCTTGCATGTGGCAAGATTTTTGCATTATTTCCTGCACTTACATCTACAAAATCTTAAGATTTTGACATCTCTTTGGGGAGAAAACACATTCTTAAGTCATAGGGTAAGTCAGCAATGTCTAACTTGCGATTCTTAAAGGAACAATTTCACATTTTGGGAAATACGCTCAGTCGCTTACTTGGCAAGAGTTAGATGGGAAGATCAATTCACTAACTACATGTTATATCTTTGATCATTTGTTTACTCAGTACAAAAAAAAAGCGTTGCATGTTCATTAAAAAGCCAGTAGGTGAAGTTTGTTACCGTTAACGGAGCAAGGCTAACTGTCCCACCCCCCATTTCCATTCTTTGTGCTAAACTAAGTTAGCCAGTTGCTGGTGGTGGTTTACTATATGACAGACAGGAGAGTGGTGTCGACCTCCTCATTTACCTCTTTGCAATAAAGCAAATAAGCATATTTCCCAAAATGTCATGCTATTCCTTTAAGCCGTGTACTTCTTCAGCCAATGTATGGCAGTTAATTACATGAACATTATACAAATTAAGGTGAGAAGAGAATCTATGGATTTTACATCAGTTAGGGCAAATAACCCGTCTCAATCTCACAAGCGTGCATGCATTCACAACATTACTATGGAAATTGTTTGTCATCTTTTCTGCCATTCCACAAGAGTTTGGTTTAAATATTGCTGAATGGAGTGAGTAGAAGAAGTGAGGGCTGAGTTAATACAATGGCATCAAAAAAGAAATGGAAAAAATACCACTCGCATGTTCATAAAAATACCCACAGAACAAAACAAAAAAAATAAAACACTCATGGAGTTTTTGTTTACACATGAACAAGCTGACTGAGAGAAGCTGGAGTGTTTGAGGCTGCCTGCAGGGACGTGAGTCAGAGACCAGCCGGGGGAGGAGCAGGAGAGTCAGGGCCAGCTGCTCACCTCTTTTTCGGTGCCTGAGTGGTGCGAGGCGGGGTGACAGGGCGCCCTGAAGTCACCCCTCCGTACTGGTATTTTGCTTTTTTTTCTGACGGCTTCAGGATCTGAAAGAAAGATGATGGTAGTGATAAATACATTGAATGCACATAAATCAGGATTTATGTTACTGTACAACAAAGAGCTCTCTACCTGAAAGGAGCACATAAGGGACTCGTCCACACTCATCATGCCGCCTGCGTTGTCAAACTCCCCGCAGTAGTTGGGGGCAGAGAACAGCGTCACCAGCTGTCGCTTGGCAAAGAACTCATAGCCGTCTTCAACAACCTGTAAGGTAGCAGGATTAGAGCTGAATTAATCGAGCTACAGACAATTATTCATCACCATCATTGCGCAAAAAAAGCCAAAAATTCACTGAATCGAAAGTGATAAGTGTCTTCTATAAATATGTTAATTGGAACTGATTATCAACAATATTTTCTTTTGTTTGTTTCTGTATCTGCTGTAATGAATTTTGACATTTTAAATTGCTCAGTCATGTGAATTTATAAAATGAAGTTGTTCCACTTTATATGCCCTGATAAAGTAAAGTTTAATGGTAATATTTTGAATGCAGCACAACCTGTTACCTGATGTGCCCTGCAGATGAGGTCCAGGTCATGTCGGTTGAGAAACTTGCTGACCACATCGGCCCCAAAGGTGAAGGAAACTCCCCGATCGTTCTCCCCCCATCCCTGGACGTCTTTGTCTGGGTCTGACCACAGCAGGTCACACAGCAGGCCTGACACAAACAGTTAAGTCAAGCGATCATTCACTGATGAAAGTTTATTAAGACCATATTCTGGTAATATTCGTAAACCTACATGTGAACCGGTGACACATCAAAGTGACGTGGTAGGGAATAGTGTTGGGATTTCTTTCAGAGCAGCACGTTTTTTTCTCAAAGATGTAATTTTCATTATTTTATACTGTAGGTTTTGTGAAGCCCTGAGACTACAGACTACTACAGACTACAGACAAAAAAATATATTGTCTCTGAATTACCAGCTGTATCAGTTTAGGTCTAGGACTTTATTTTTGCCTAAATTAACAGCCTTATTTCTGCAAAAGTTTACCATTAAATAGTTAACTAGTTATTTTTTTATTCTAATAAAAAAAAAAAGCATGTTCTTTCCAATAATTGATTAATCTAAAGTGGCACATTACAGCACTAATTATAAGCAGTGAACAATCAGCAATGTATAATAATCTAGCAGTGCAGACATATATTAAAACATCTACAGCTTGTGAAGGATGCAATCAGCTGATCAAGATGTTGTTTCTTTTTAATTTAGTAACACAACCAACCTGTATCTGGGACATCAGTGGGCCTCATAATGCGTCGAATCTGTTCCATGGACTGTAGATCAGGTGAGAGCCCTGAGGAGAACAGATGATTGTTCTGTAAGTGACACACACTACAGAAATCCTGTGTGAATCAGTGAAAGCGGAAACTTTCATTCATCCTAAATGGCAATTTGTTGATTTACAGATTATGTACTGATATGACAAAGGGATTAAAAAAGTAAATTCTTAATAGCACCATAATGTAATGAATAACTTTACATCACAATTAACACCTGTTGTTACTTCTCATATATTTATAGAAATGTTGTTATGTAATAGTAATATAGAAAGATTATAAAACCTAAAAGATTACTCTACTTATTCCCTATAATACTATACAATTCAATATTGGTATTACATAAAATATCACACCCCTTATTAAATACGGAATACTGATTAATAAATAAATAAGTAATTTTACAAATTACACAGAGACAAGCGTATTATACACATTTTTAAACGGTGCTACTACATAGCGGAGATGCTTCACAAACCTCCATGGCAGCAGAAAATCTTTTCATCAATAATCGCAGCGATGGGCAGACAATTAAAACAGTCTGTAAAGGTCTTCCAGAGCTTTATGTTGAACCTACGCTTGCCTGAGGAAAAAATGAAGAAATGTGGGAGACAAAGAACAAATCAGACATGGAGCAATTGTAAATGAGGCCTTTGTATAATGTATAATATAATATAATATAAATATATATAGTATAATACTGGATTTCTACATTTAGATATGGTATTTCTTCTTCTGTGTTTTTGCAGTAGGCCATCTGACAATTACTATGGTGAACAGTATGCACATGTAGCTAGCGCACAACAAACAGGTGTGTTTTCCAACTTACACTCATCATAGAAGCCGTAGATGCGATTGATGGATGCACACTCGTGGTTCCCCCTGAGCAAGAAGAAGTTTTCTGGGTATTTGATCTTGTAGGCGAGCAGTAGGCAGATGGTCTCGAGCGACTGCTTCCCTCTGTCCACGTAATCCCCCAAGAACAGATAGTTGGCCTCTGGAGGGAAGCCGCCATACTCAAATAGCCTCAGCAAATCTGTGTACTGTCCATGGATATCACCTGGAAGGATATGTTCATCTCATTTTACAATGGTGGCACAATATCGCTATAAACAGAAGTACACTTCAAGTATAACTGCCTGACATCTGGCGCATATGTCCCTCACCTTCCACTCTTAAACTCCGTTCGCTTCGGGAAACCCACGACAAACTTCGAACTAGCAAGCTACACACTGAAAATGGCAAATTTTGAAGAAAATTTGGATCGTGCAACTAAGCAGGCCTGCTTGGATCTATCGGGGAATGATTGTAAAGTTTTTCAAAGAATATGTTTACGGCATTTACTATTTAACTGAGATGTTTTGGGACCGATTGACGGGAATTGCTTTAGACGAAGTACACACAGCGATACACTGGTAAGAGCAAATTACGTTTAACTAGGGCTGCACAATACGAGGAAAATATCTAATTGCGATTATTTTGACTGATATTGCGATATGATTCACAATATTGGAGGGAATGATCGTTTTTGTATCACTATTGAAGAAATTAAAATGATTATAGCGTGATTTTTGCGAAGATCTGTACCAAACAAAGATGTTTTCTTTAGTCTGTAGGATACGATTTGTAGGCCGGGACATCTCTGCAGCACCACAATACTTCATTCAGAATGGTTTGACACATATTTTGCACCCACCCTGCACTAGTTCATATTGCGATTTTGATACAATTGCGATTAATTGTGCAGCCCTACGTTTAACCATGTATCCAGTTAATTTAAATAGCTCACGTTACTGTATTGTGTGAACAGTTAATTTAATATTGTAGGCAGTGTTTTGTTTTGCGGGGTTCCTTCCCAACAACATTTTGCAGAGCCATCGTCGCTTTGTCCGAAGCTTAGCGGCACCAAAGACAATTGTGATTGGTTTAAAGAAATGCTGACAACCCAGAGCATTTTTAATCACATATATTAAATATATATATATTCAGGCACTAACAATGTTTTTTCTTATCACTTTGCACAGGAATATATTTGTAAACAATAATGAGGGGTGGCCGTTTAGAGGTGCTGTTCTCACCACAGATTTTGAGTGGAGCCTCCAGTTCTAGCAGGATCGGCTGACTGAGGAAAATCTCTCTGGACTTGATGCAGAGCCCCCGCACCTCAGCCTCTGTCATCTGTACGACCTTCCCTGGACGACATCCTCGCACTGCAAGTCGAAAGTACAAAGAGGTTAGCATGGGCTAATTCTTAAACAGAAGTGAGTAAGTATTAGACTGTTAATGATGTTAACAAATATATAAAAATGGCCAATACTTAGATTTAGTTTTTACTGTCTATTGGTAGTCCTTGTAATAAAATGCCTACCAATTACTTTGCGAGTGATAGCATGTTTCAATCATGTGTTTTATCTTTCTGCAGTGGGGTAAGCTACCCTTTTGTTTACATTTGCATGCACAGTGTGCCATTAAAGAGAGCGGACTATTGCATTTGCTTTGCTACTGACCAGACATGCAATTTACTCCAGTCAACATCTGTTATAACTGCATGTTGGTGGCTAAAGTATCTAGTAATGCGCGCATATATATATATATACACACACACACCCCTAAAAGGATTATTAGGAACACCATACTAATACCGTGTTTGACCCTATCCTATCAATATAGGCCAACATTTCTAAAGAATGCTTCCAGCACCTTGTTGAATCAATGACTTTAAGAATTAAGGCAGTTCTGAAGGCGAAAGGAATCCCAGACACCATTACAACACCACCACCACCAGCCTGCACAGTGGTAACAAGGCATGACGTATCCATGTCCTCATTCTGTTTACGCCAAATTCTGACTCTACCATCTGAATGTCTCAACAGAAATCAAGACTCATCAGACCAGGCAACATTTTTCCAGTCTTCAACGGTCCAATTTTGGTGCGGTTGTGCAAATTGTAGCCTCATTTTATTATTTTTAGTGAAGATGAGTGGTACCCGGTGGGGTCTTCTGCTGGTGTAGCCCATCCACCTCAAGGCTGTGTGTGTTTGTGGCTTCACAAATGCTTTACTGCATACCTCGGTTGTAACGAGTGGTTATTTGAGTCAAAGTTGATCTTCTATCAGCTTGAATCAGTCGGCCCATTCTCCTCTGACCTCTAGCATCAACAAGGCATTTTCGCCCCCCAGGACTGCAGCATACTGGATGTTTTTTCTTTTTCAGACCATTCTATGTAAACCCTAGAAATGGTTGTGCGTGAAAATCCCAGTAACTGAGCAGATTGTGAAATACTCAGACCAGCCCGTCTGGCACCAACAACCATGCCACGCTCAAAGTTGCTTAGATCACCTTTCTTTCCCATTCTGACATTCAGTTTGGAGTTCAGGAGATTGTCTAGACCTGGACCACACCCCTAAATGAATTGAAGCAGCTGCCATGTGATTGGTTGATTAGATTATTTCATTAATGTGAAATTGAACAGGTGTTCCTAATAATCCTTTAGGTGAGTGTATGTATGTATGTATGTATGTATGTATATATATATATATATTTGTTGGTGGCTAAATTAGAAAAAGAAACAAAAACAAATATGTGGTGGTGTTTTCATAAATGGTTTTGTTTTACATTTGTTATTATCAGAATTGTGTAAATCAGCAAATCTCCGGCTAATCCTATATTACTAATCCAAACATGACATACGTGCCATTTGAGTTAAACACTATTTACTTTAAGCATTTTTAATTGGCCAAAACTTAATCTTAGTCCAAGAAATTCGCCAGATATGTAACGTTAGCCTAAATAAGTTATGCAGGCTTTAGTGTTTCCTATGTAAGGGGGGCGTGTCCGGGTGGTAGCCGAGTTGCTAGCTACCTGCCTTGCCAACCATACTGTCTATGTTGCCAACGATAATAGTTAATGTTACTTAGCAACCACAGAATTCCACGGTTCTTTCTCGTTCCATTGCATTCTGTCTTTAATGAAAAAGACTCTAACCTGCCCGGACTGCCACACAGCTAGTTGAGCGGTTATAACGTTGCCGTTAAGTTATATCACCAGTTAACATAGCTAGCTAGCTCTCTAGCTGGCTAATTTTTACGCCACTATCCCTTTTAACGCACAGTGCCACGACTAACGTTAACTAACAATCCAACATTAACGAATAGGTAGCTACAGGCACAGGGGCCTGTGACATCACAACAACAAGTGCTAACGTCTATATTACTTCTGGAGCAGAGAGCTTTTAACGCAACGGTTAACGTTAGCTTACGGATTGGTGGTGAACACTGATAGCTAGGAACGCAAAATGCTAAAATGTTGTTGTTTTTTTATTACATATCGTGAAGTTACTGGCTACAAATAAGAGCGTACAATTTAGTAATTTCTTGACAAATTATCGCAATGTTACCCTACCTTCCAGTAGTCGAGAGATGAGGCTGTCAACGTTCAACTCGCTTTCCGCCATGTTTCTGATACTCTCACAGTGGCAGGCTCTCTGGGTAATAGGTCCCTGAACACTGACTTGTAGGCTCGGTTCAGCCTTCCCAGCCCGTTTACAGTGATCGAAGTTTAATGTACCAACAAAAGACAGTAATTAAATAATGATGAAATACAATAATATGCGAAAAAAAGCAAAAAATATAAAATTCTACTAAAACACGCCGGTGGCTAATAACAGAATCAAAGTTGTGTTGGAATATTGAATAATAGTTAGGTTTCCATTCAATATACCCGTAAATTAGTATAGGGGTTGTGCACAACAAACCAAAACATGTCAGCGTTGTAGAAGACTTGTTTTAAAGTCGTCAAAACAATAAAAAAAATGTATAATGTCAAAATGTAGTTGGCATTTCTGATCATATGACATTTGAAATATCATCCTTAAAAATGATTGATGTCACAAAATTGCCTTTCATTTTATGTTGTGTAACTAATACTGTGTAAAATTGTAGAAGAAAAAGCAACTATATAATGTATTTTCAACTTTTGTTAACTGTAGAATACCGTGAAAGTAATAAAAAAACAGTTCATACTGTATGCATTAACAGTACAAAACTGTACATTTTAGCAACAGTAAGACAATGTTATTTAACAGTTACATAATGGCAACCCTTCTGCAGTTGTTTTCAGTTCAATTCTTTACAGTAGAACCGGTGTTACCGGTTGTCACCTGGGACGCGTTCAACCTTCCTGGCAGAGTAGCGGATCGCCTATTGTTTGTCTATATTTATGTTTAGCCTATGCTTGATGATGCAGGAGTACACAACATACTACAAAACATACTACATCTTTTTTGAAGGATCTGTACTTCATCTCTCATAGAACTGACTTAAATGTGCATTATGAGTTCCTGCATGACGTCACTTCTGTTGACGTTCCAAGTAAATACCAAACAAAACAGAGCAAGCTCGCCCCTTCCCCGTATGTTTCCGTAACTGTCATGAACGTTGGATGCACTTCAAAGCTAGCTGTTAGCTGCTAGTAACCTAGCTCGATGATAACTACCTTAGCCAGTACAACCAGTATAGTTACCACACTTTGTAGGTTCGCTCTGATGGGATGGGATAACTTTGGAAAAGAATGACTTTTTATTGGCACAAGGGCCTATAAAGAGTCTATACTATGACTCAAGTGTGCATGCATGTACAACAACCAAGCTTGACGTTATCTACCTGTCCAGTAAGAACTTAGCCACCTGTGCATCGGACTGGAAGCCCTTCTGCCGGCAGAGTTCTCGCCACCTTTGGATCGATTCCCCAATGTAAATCCAGGTCTTGGTTCGCTATCAATCTCAATCTCTCTTCTTCTCGCCATATATTACTCCGAGTGTCTTTTCTTTGGTCATGCCTCAGCCATTTTCCAAAATATATCGAATTGAGTCATAGTTCATGGCGCCGTCCAGCTATCCAGCAGCTACTCTCAGATAAAACTCACGCTACTCAATCAACTGCCCCCCCCCCATTATTTACACTAACCCCCACCCCCTCCCCCAACCATCTTGTCGGTGATTGGCTGGAATGTGGTTTGTTGTATTTTGGTGCACAGCCTGTGCCTCTAGTGTTTGTTTGACGTTTACGACCCCTGTGTTGTCTCCTGAGACCGGGCTTTTTCACAGTGTATTCAGGGGGCAGGCAGCTAGCACATCAAGGAGAGATGCCTACGATTTGAGACAAAAATGAAATCACGCTGAAACCATGCAGGAACTCATAGTGCACCTTTAAACCTTAATGGAATGATGGACCTAATAAGCCCTTAATTGTTCAGACACAAAGGACGAAACTTTGTGGTACAGAAGGAGTTGAATCCCAAAGACCTAGATGCTCTCCCAGCATGTGGATGTCCGACCTAGTGATATCTATCTGATCGCATACCAAAGTCAGGTCAGTAACTTGCTCTCTTGCTGTTGTGTTCCTAAATTTCCTTTGGAATCAAGTATCAATCTATCTATCTATCTATCTATCTATCTATCTATCTATCTATCTATCTATCTATCTATCTATCTATCTATCTATCTATCTATCTGACTTTTTACTTTGGTAAATTATCAACCTGTTAAAAAAAAATAATGCACAAACTGTTTTCTTTCATCACTTCTTGATTTGTTATTATACTTTATTTTATTATAAAATAACACACTAATAATGCACTAATAAAACAAAAGCCAAAATAATATTCTTATAAAACAAACCAAAAAACTGCTCTTTAGTTTACTTTTTTGATTACTATTCAACTTCGTTTTTTGTGGCGATCTCTTTCAGTTGTTTATGTTCTTTGGTTTGACAATGAATGATTTGATTTAACCTTGAACCGCTTCCACCTGTCCATTGTCCCCCCTGCATTTTTTTTTGACATACTATAATACTATGACTTTTTTTTTTACTTTTTTTGACACTATGCTATGACTTTTTTTTTTACTTTTTCGACATACTATACTATTAATTATTTGTGACTTTTTTCCATATACTATATTATGACTTTTTTTTTCGACAAACTATACTATGACTATTTTGTGACTTTTTTCATCATACCATACTATGATTTTTTTCAACGTACTATATTATGACCTCAAAGCCATCACCAACCCCCTCCTGGACCCCCTGCAGTTTGCCTACAGAACCAACAGGTCTGTAGACGATGCAGTCAACCTGGCCCTTCACTACATCCTCCGGCACCTGGACTCTGCTGGAACCTACGCCAGGATCCTGTTTTTGGACTTCAGCTCTGCCTTCAACACTATCATCCCAGCTCTGCTCCAGGAGAAGCTCTCCCAGCTTGGTGTGCCTGACTCCACCTGCAGGTGGATCACTGACTTCCTGTCTGACAGGAAGCAGCATGTCAAGCTGGGGAAACACGTCTCCAACTCACAGACCATCAGCACCGGATCCCTCCAGGGCTGTGTTCTTTCGCCTCTGCTCTTCTCCCTGTACACCAACAGCTGCACCTCCAGTCACAAATCCGTCAAGCTTCTGAAGTTCGCGGACGACACCTCCCTCATCGGACTCATCTCTGATGGTGACGAGTCCGTCTAGAGGTGGGAGGCTGACCACCTGGTGACCTGGTGCAACCAAAACAACCTTAAGCTCAACACTCTAAAGACAGTGGAGATGGTTGTGGACTTCAGGAAGAACCCAGCCCCACCTGCCCCCACACCCTCTGTGGCTCCACAATTGACACTGTGGAGTCTTTCCGCTTCCTGGGAACTACCATCTCCCAGGATCTCAAGTGGGAGCTGAACATCAGCTCCATCGTCAAGAAAGCACAACAGAGGATGTACTTCCTGCGGCAGCTGAAGAAATTCAACCTGCCAAAGACAATGATGGTGCACTTCTACACAGCCATCATTGAGTCCATCCTCACATCCTCCATCACCATCTGGTATGCTGCTGCCACTGCCAAGGACAAGGGCAGACTGCAGCGTGTCATTCGTTCTGCAGAGAAGGTGATTGGCTGCAATCTGCCGCCGCACCAGGACCTTTACGCCACCAGGACTCTGAAGCGTGCTGGAGAGATTGTGGCTGACCCCTCCCACCCCGGACACAAACTCTTTGAGCCACTCCCCTCTGGCAGGAGGCTGAGGTCCATCATGACCAAAACCTCACGTCACATGAACAGCTTTTTCCCCTCTGCCACTAGCCTTATTAACAAGGCCCGGAAACCACCCTGACTCTCCACCTGGCTCTTCATGCCACTGTTCTCTCTCTACTGTAATGCTCTTTGCTCTTTATTTATTATTATTATTATTATTATTATTATTATATTATTATTATTATTATTATTATTATTATTATTATTATTATATTTTTTTTTATTTCTATCTTTATTTTTAATTTAATACATACTGTGTACATATACTTATACTTATATTGTTTATACCTATACTTATATTGTTTAATATTCCATTTAGAGAATGTGTGATGTGCACCAACAACCAAAACAAATTCCTTGTATGTGTTAAAAAACGTACTAATTCTGATTCTGATTCTGATTTTTACTTTTTTCAACATCCTATGCTTTTTTTGACATACTATATTATGACATTTTTTCGACATACTATACTATGACTTTCTGTGACTTTTTTGACTTTCTATACTATAACTTTTTTTCTACATACTATACTATGAATTTTTTACTTTTTTATATACTATATTATGAGTTTTTTATAGACATACTATACTATGACTTATTTGTGACTTTTTTGACATACTATACTATGACTTTTTTCGACTTTTTTTCGATATACTATAGCATGACTTTTTTCGACATACTATACTATTACTTTTTTCTACATACTATACTCTGACTTTTTGATATTTTTCAACATACTATACTCTGACTTTTTGATATTTTTCAACATACTATACTATGATTTTTTTATTTTAAGATTTTTTTGGGGGGGCTTTTAATTTTTTTGACATGACAGCTAGGTGAGAAAGGGGACAGAGAGGGGGAAGACATGCAGGAAATCGTCGGATTCGAACCCTGGACCTCTGCGTTGAGGCATAAACCTCTCAGTATATGTGTGCCTGCTTTACCCACTGAACCAACCCAGCCACTACTATGAATTTTTTGTCTTTTTTCGATATGCTATACTATGACTTTTTTGACATACTATACTATCACTTTATTTCCACATACTATGACTTTTTTCAACATGCTGTACTGACTTTCTTTTCTACATAATATACTACAACTTTTTCAAGTCAGTTTTTTTGACATACTATACTATGACTTTTTTCAACATACTATACTATGACTTTTTTTGACATACTATACTATGACTTTTTACTTTTTCCCACATACTATACTATGACTTTTTTTTACATACTATAATGACTTTTTTCGACATGCTGTAATATGACTTTTTTGACTTTTTCCAAATATACCAGACATACGTTTTTATGACTTTTTTCTACATACTATACTACGACTTTTTTGACATACTATACTATGAATTTTTATGGCTTTTTTTGACATACTATACTTGACTTTTTTCGACATACTATACTATAATATTTTTGTGACTTTTTCGAAACACTAAACTATGACTTTTTTCGACATACTATACTATGACTTTTTGATATTTTTCAGCTTACTATACTATGACTTTTTTGACTTTTTCCGACATACTATACTATGACTTTTTGATATTTTTCAGCTTATTATACTATGACTTTTTTCGACATGCTATACTATGATTTTTTTATGGGACTTTTTTCGACATACTATACTATGACTTTTTGATATTTTTTAACATACTATACTATGACTTTTTTCCGACATATTATACTGACTTTCGTTTCTACTATACTGTGACTTTTTTGACATACTATATTATGACTTTTTTCCAACATACTATACTGACTTTCATTTCTACATACTATACTACGACTTTTTTGACATACTATACTATGAATTTTTATGGCTTTTTTTGACACACTATACTTGACTTTTTTTCGACATACTATACTATAATATTTTTGTGACTTTTTCAAAATACTAAACTATGACTTTTTTCGACATACTATACTATGACTTTTTTCGACATACTATACCATGACTTTCTGATATTTTTTAACATACTATACTATGACTTTTTTGACTTTTTCCGACATACTATACTATGACTTTTTTTTACATACTATAATGACTTTTTTCGACATGCTGTAATATGACTTTTTTGACTTTTTCCCGATATACCAGACTATGACTTTTTTATGACTTTTTTCTACATACTATACTACGACTTTTTTGACATACTATACTATGAATTTGTATGGCTTTTTTTGACATACTATACTTGACTTTTTTCAACATACTATACTATAATATTTTTGTGACTTTTTCGAAACACTAAACTATGACTTTTTTCGACATACTATACTATGACTTTTTGATATTTTTCAGCTTACTATACTATGACTTTTTTCGACATGCTATACTATGATTTTTTTTATGGGACTTTTTTCGCCATACTATACTATGACTTTTTGATATTTTTTAACATACTATACTATGACTTTTTGGACTTTTTCCGACATACTATACTATGACTTTTTGATATTTTTCAGCTTACTATACTATGACTTTTTTCGACATGCTATACTATGATTTTTTTTTATGGGACTTTTTTCGACATACTATACTATGACTTTTTGATATTTTTTAACATACTATACTATGACTTTTTTGACTTTTTTCCGACATATTATACTGACTTTCGTTTCTACTATACTGTGACTTTTTTGACATACTATATTATGACTTTTTTCCAACATACTATACTGACTTTCATTTCTACATACTATACTACGACTTTTTTGACATACTATACTATGAATTTTTATATTTTTTTTATGACACACAACAAAAAAAATATTATTTTTAAATACAACACTATGACTTTTTGATATTTTTCAGCTTACTATACTATGACTTTTTTTTCGACATGCTATACTTATGATTTTTTTTTATGGGACTTTTTTCGCCATACTATACTATGACTTTTTGATATTTTTTAATACAACATACTATGACTTTTTGACTTTTCCGACATAATATACCTTTGACTTTTTTCGACATGCTGTAATATGACTTTTTTCCGACATACTATACTGACTTTCGTTTCTATATACTATACTTCGACTTTTTTGACATACTACTATGACTTTTTTGACTTTTACCGACATACTGTACTATGACTTTTTCGACATGCTGTAATATGACTTTTTTCGACATGCTGTAATATGACTTTTATGACTCTTTTTCCGGCATATTATACTGACTTTCGTTTCTACATACTATACTGCGACTATGAATTTTTATGGCTTTTTTTGACATACTATACTTGACTTATTGGTGACTTTTCTTTGACCTACTAATCTATGACTTTTTTCGACATACTATACTATATATTTTTTGTGACTTTTTCGAAATACTAAACTATGACTTTTTTCGACATGCTATACTATGACTTTTTGATATTTTTCAGCATACTATACTATGACTTTTTTGACTTTTTCCGACATACTATACTATGACTTTTTTGACTTTTTCCGACATATTATATTGACTTTCGTTTCTACATCGTATACTGTGACTTTTTTGACATACTATACTATGACTTTTTTCCGACATACTATACTGACTTTCGTTTCTACATACTATACTATGACTTTTTTGACTTACTATCCTATGACTTTTTGATATTTTTTAACATACAATACTATGACTTTTTTTACTTTTCCCGACATACTCTACTATGACTTTTTGATATGTTTCAACATACTATTTTGTGTTTTTCAACTTTTTTGACATACTATACTATGACTTTTTTGTGACTTTTTTCAATACACTTTACTATGAATTTTTTGACTTT
Source organism: Perca fluviatilis (assembly GCF_010015445.1). Taxonomy (NCBI): domain Eukaryota; kingdom Metazoa; phylum Chordata; class Actinopteri; order Perciformes; family Percidae; genus Perca; species Perca fluviatilis. The sequence goes on along the minus strand of NC_053129.1, from coordinate 24,491,413 downwards.
TTTCAACATACTATACTATGACTTTTTTCGACATACTATACCATGACTTTTTGATATTTTTTAACATACTATACTATGACTTTTTTTTTACATACTATAATGACTTTTTTCGACATGCTGTAATATGACTTTTTTGACTTTTTCCCGATATACCAGACTATGACTTTTTTATGACTTTTTTCTACATACTATACTACGACTTTTTTGACATACTATACTATGAATTTTTATGGCTTTTTTTGACATACTATACTTGACTTTTTTCGACATACTATACTATAATATTTTTGTGACTTTTTCGAAATACTAAACTATTACTTTTTTCTACATACTATACTATGACTTTTTGATATTTTTCAGCATACTATACAATGGCGTTTTTCGACATGCTATACTATGATTTTTTGTGGGACTTTTCTCGACATGCTATATATTAACATACTATACTATGACTTTTTTTTCCTTTTTCCGACATACTATACTATGACTTTTTGATATGTTTCAACATACTATTTTGTGTTTTTCAACTTTTTTGACATACTATACTATGACTTTTTTGTGACATTTTTCAACATACTATACTATGACTTTTTGATATGTTTCAACATACTATTTTGTGTTTTTCAACTTTTTTGACATACTATACTATGACTTTTTTGTGACATTTTTCAACATACTATACTATGTCTTTTTGATATTTTTCAGCTTACTATACTATGACTTTTTTCAACATGCTATACTATGATTTTCTTTTATGGGACTTTTTTCGCCATACTATACTATGACTTTTTGATATTTTTTAACATACTATACTATGACTTTTTGGACTTTTTCCGACATACTATACTTTGACTTTTTCGACATGCTGTAATATGACTTTTTTTCCGACATACTATACTGACTTTCGTTTCTATATACTATACTTCGACTTTTTTGACATACTACTATGACTTTTTTGACTTTTTCCGACATACTGTACTATGACTTTTTCGACATGCTGTAATATGACTTTTTTCGACATGCTGTAATATGACTTTTATGACTCTTTTTCCGGCATATTATACTGACTTTCGTTTCTACATACTATACTGCGACTATGAATTTTTATGGCTTTTTTTGACATACTATACTTGACTTATTGGTGACTTTTCTTTGACCTACTAATCTATGACTTTTTTCGACATACTATACTATATATTTTTTGTGACTTTTTCGAAATACTAAACTATGACTTTTTTCGACATACTATACTATGACTTTTTGATATTTTTCAGCATACTATACTATGACTTTTTTGACTTTTTCCGACATACTATACTATGACTTTTTTCAACATGCTGTAATATGACTTTTTTGACTTTTTCCGACATATTATATTGACTTTCGTTTCTACATCGTTTCTATGACTTTTTTGACTTACTATCCTATGACTTTTTGACATTTGTTAACATACAATACTATGACTTTTTTTACTTTTCCCGACATACTCTACTATGACTTTTTGATATGTTTCAACATACTATTTTGTGTTTTTCAACTTTTTTGACATACTATACTATGACTTTTTTGTGACTTTTTTCAATACACTTTACTATGAATATTTTTGACTTTTTTTCAACATACTATACTATGACTTTTATTCATACATACTAACGACTTTTTGATATTTTTTAACATACTATACTATGACTTTTTTTTACATAACTAATGACTTTTTCCGTATGCTGTAATATGACTTTTTGACTTTTTCCCGATATACCAGACTATGACTTTTTTATGACTTTTTTCTACATACTATACTACGACTTTTTTGACATACTATACTATGAATTTTTATGGCTTTTTTTGACATACTATACTTGACTTTTTTCGACATACTATACTATAATATTTTTGTGACTTTTTCGAAATACTAAACTATTACTTTTTTCTACATACTATACTATGACTTTTTGATATTTTTCAGCATACTATACAATGGCGTTTTTCGACATGCTATACTATGATTTTTGTGGGACTTTTCTCGACTATGCTATATATTAACATACTATACTATGACTTTTTTTTCCTTTTTCCGACATACTATACTATGACTTTTTGATATGTTTCAACATACTATTTTGTGTTTTTCAACTTTTTTGACATACTATACTATGACTTTTTTGTGACTTTTTTCAACATACTATACTATGTCTTTTTTACAACATACTATACCATGACTTTTTGATATTTTTTAACATACTATACTATGACTTTTTTCGACATACTAAACTATGACTTTTTGATATTTTTTAACATACTATACTATGACTTTTTTTTTACATACTATAATGACTTTTTTCGACATGCTGTAATATGACTTTTTTGACTTTATCCTGACATACCAGACTATGACTTTTTTATGACTTTTTTTCTACATACTATACTACGACTTTTTTGACATACTATACTATGAATTTTTATGGCTTTTTTTGACATACTATACTTGACTTTTTTCGACATACTATACTATAATATTTTTGTGACTTTTTCGAAATACTAAACTATGACTTTTTTCGGCATACTATACTATGACTTTTTGATATTTTTCAGCATACTTTTCGAAATACAACAACTATGATTTTTTTCGACATGCTATACTATGATTTTTTTTATCTGACTTTTCTCGACATACTATACTATGACTTTTTTGACTTTTTCCGACATACTATACTATGACTTCTTTCGACATGCTGTAATATGACTTTTTTCGACATGCTGTAATGGCTTTTATGACTTTTTTCCGACATATTATACTGACTTTCGTTTCTACATACTATACTGCGACTTTTTTGACACACTATACTATGACTTTTTTTCGACATATTATACTGACTTTCGTTTCTACATACTATACTACGACTTTTTTGACATACTATACTATGACTTTTTTCCGACATACTATACTGACTTTCATTTCTACATACTATACTACGACTTTTTTGACATACTATACTATGACTTTTTTGACTTTTTCCGACATACCAGACTGTGACTTTTTTATGACTTTTTTATGACATATTATACTAACTTTCTTTTCTACATACTATACTTCGACTTTTTTGACATAATATACTACGAATTTTGGGGCTTTTTTTGACATACTGTACTTGACTTATTGGTGACTTTTTTTTGACCTATTAATCTATGACTTTTTTCGACATACTATACTATATATTTTTATGGGACTTTTTTCGACATACTAAACTATGACTTTTTGATATTTTTTAACATACTATACTATGACTTTTTTGACTTTTTCCGACATACTATACTATGATTTTTTTCGACATGCTGTAATATGACTTTCTCTATATGCTATACTGCGACTTTTTTGACATACTATACTATGACTTTTTTCCGACATACTATACTGACTTTTGTTTCTATATACTATACTACGACTTTTTTGACTTACTATCCTATGACTTTTTGATATTTTTAACATACTATACTATGACTTTTTTTTACTTTTTCCGACATACTATAATATGACTTTTTGATATTTTTCAGCATACTATACTATGACTTTTTTCGACATACTATACTATGACTTTTTTATGTTTCAACATGCTATTCTATGACTTTTTTCGACATACTATACTATGATTTTTTGTGACTTTTTTCGACATACTATACTATGATTTTTTGTGACTTTTTTCGACATACTTTACTATGAATATTTTGACTTTTTTCGACATACTATACTATGACTTTTTATGACATTTTTCGACATACTATACTATGATTTTTTTAAAGTTTTTTTGACATACTACACTATTTCTTTTAACTTTTTTTCAACATACTATTCTATGAATCGATATGCTATGTTATGACTTTTTTCAACATACTACAATATAACTCTGACTTTTTTTAACATACTATACTATGACTTTTTTCGACATTCTATGCTTTTACTTTTTTTCGATATACTGTATTAGGAAGTTTTAAGGGCTTTTTTGACATACTGTACTATACTATGAGTTTTTTGTGACTTTTTTTCAACATACTTTACTATTACTTTTTGTAACATTTTACGACATACTATACTATGAATTTGTTGTAATTCTTTTTCAACATACTTTACTATGATTTTTTTCGACATACTATACCATGACTTTTTTTCCGATATACTATATTATGACCTTTTTGTGACTTTTTTGACATACTGTACTATGACTTTTTTGTGACTTTTTTTTCCATACACGATATGATATAAGTTTTCATGGCTTTTTTCAACATACTACACTGACTCTTTTCGACTTTTTTTCAACATACTATACTATGACTTTTTTCAACATACTATACTATGACTTTTTCAGAACTCCTACAGTTAAGGAAAAACTCAAAAATAAACTTTAATGGGGAAACATGGAAGAAACCTCAGGAAGAGAAACTGAGGAAAATGGACAGACAGGAAACAAATGGCGAGTTTACAGCATTGCCAACATAATTAAATAATACTATCGACAGTTCATTTGACTAAAAGTATACATAAAATGTCTAACATTTAAAACATTTGAAAAAAAATGCATCAAGAAGCACCTTCCAGATGTCGCCAAACTGTTTGAAACTGGGCTATGACATCTCTACCATGTAACCTGGAAAGAGTAAAGGCTACACCAACCAACAAACAGCAAAACCTAAGCACATCAGTCACCACTCTGTCACCACTGCAACATTTATGTTGAATTGTCTATTTTACAAATATTAGTTGTGTTTTATGTAGTTGATGTTGGATGGGCATGGTGTGTTGCATCTGGATCCACAAATCAAATTGAATGTCTCTGCCGACTGTCATCCTGCTAGCCAGTGGGCAGGCATCGGATGGTGAGCTTGGTGGCCTCCTTCAGTTTCCAACATGATTTTGAGTGCTGTGGACTCCTTTCACTGAGACTTGGCTGGATCCTGGAGTGCCAACTGGGAGACTTGTGCCAATCTGATGCCCACATTCTGATTTATGATGAATCATGCACAAGTTGAAGAAGCTGATGGGATAATGGGAACATTAGTGGACTTGTATATGTGACGAGTAAAATTTATTGATTGATGAGTCATTGTATAAGTCATAAAAAGACATAGTATGCCGAAAAATAAAAATATATATATAATAGTATATAGTATGTTAAAAAAACAAAAAAGTCATAGTATTGTATGTAGAAAAAAGTCATGGTTTGGTATGTCGAAAAGAAAGTCAGTATAGTATGTCGGAAAATAAAAATAAAAAAAACATCATAGTCACCACTATTAAACATTATGTCGAAAAAAAGTCATAGTATAGTATGTTGAAAAAGTCAAAGTATAGTATGTCGAAAAAGTTATAGTATAATACAGTATGTCAAAAGAATCATAAAAAGTCATAGTATGGTATGTTGAAAAAAGGTATAAAAAGTCATAGTATGTCGAAAAAGTCACAAAAAGTCATAGTATCGTATGTCGAAAAAAGTCATATTATAGTATGTCGAAAAAAGTCATAGTATACTATGTCGAAGAAATTCATAATATAGTTTTTTGAAAAAAATCAAAAAAAATCATAGTATAGTATGTCAAAAAAGGCAGAAAAAGTCATAGTATGTCATGAAAAGTCAAAAAAGTCATAGTATAGTATGTCATAAAATTTCAAAACAGTCAAAGTATAGTATGTCTTAAAAAGTCACAATATAGTATGTTATTAAAAATAATTGAAAGTCATAGTATGTCATAAGAGTCATGAAACGTCATAGTATATGTCATGAAAAGTCATAAAAAAGTAATAATAAATGTGGGAACTACGCATTTCTAGACAAAATTTAATGGAAATCCATCAAACACTTGCAGAGATATTTCAGTCTGGACTAAATCCCTAGAGCCACCCTGCTAGCATGGCTAAAAAAGTCACATCAGTGGGTAGGACGGTATTTGGTGTCTTTTGCCCCCAACGTCTCCTCCCAGGCAGTGCGGCAATGGTTATGTTTAGGGTTAAGGTTAGGGTTAGCTGCCTGGAAGGCGCCGTTGGAGGCAAAAAACACCATCAAGCGGGTAGGACACTATTGTTTACAAGGTCAATCAACAATGGCTCAAATATTGTTGCAATTTTTTTTCATCAATGAATAAAAATGAGAAGAGAAATTAATATAAATTATGCATTTAACAAATTCTGTGCAGTTCAAAAATTATAAATATTTTATATAGGCTACTTGTTGATATTTTGTTAATACAGTTATAATCACATTAGTTTCTATAAAGTGAACAGGCTGCCAGTACTGCCACTCTAACTGAGAATCTACATCCCAGTCTGCAGCTCTGTAGCTTTCTAGGTGATTTTTACAATGGTTGAATTTCAATAGCTCACACTGACACCCCTCACATTAAACAGACACCATTTGCTTCCACAACTTCAGACAAGCTGGCTGTTCAATACCTGCATCAAGTGAAACAACAGAGAGCTAAATTAAACAGCTTTTGAACAAACAACCAGGTAAACAACAAAGAAGCATGAATTGGTAGACCAAACCAGGGCTACAATGCATCTGAATAGTGGACTTGAAGTCAACCGATAACAAGAAAGAGGACTGTAATGACATCATTGTTGCTGTTTCTGCTGGATGTTTCTTCTGGAGTCCTCTAGTGGTAAAAAAAAAAAAAATGCTTAATGCAGTTTTTAGCTTAAATATACTGTTGACAATAAATACAGCTTCATAACAACAATTGCATTAAAAAGCAGTTCCTTTCATTTCTACTGCTTTCTCCACTTTGTTTTTCCGATGCTGACAGCTGGAGAGAATTAGCCAGGCAAAAACAATGCCAGCCTGTAAACTGACAATTCCCACAATCACTGGCACCCATCCGGCATGGAGGAGGGACACTTTGGCACAGGGATGGTTGGTGCAGGACTGGTGGTGGTCACTGGTGGACTTGGTAGGCTGTTGATCTTAGTGAAGATGAAGGGATTGGCCTATAGGAAACATAACATGGCTTAGTGAAGAACTTTAAGAAATGAAGTACTTAAAAGATTATGGGCTAATGAGTAAAGTAATATGGAGACCAAAAGTGTTCAATATTAAATAAATAAGAAATGAAATAAACCAATAGTTAGGTGTTACAATAATAACTTGTGAATCTCCACACATACCTCAGAGGGACAGTGGATCTTTGAGCGGTCATATGTGAAGTTGTTGTAGTTCTGCTTTCTGCCTACGGGCTCCAACTGTTAAGACAGAAAGATAAACACTGTCAAACCACAAAAAGCACTTGGAGGCACTGGTCATTGTGTTGCAGTTTGGTCCATGCTCACCATGTTATTCCACAAGGCAATGGCCATCTCAGCATGAGCTCGCTCACTGATGTGGAAACAGTCCACAGAGAAGAAACTCGAGTCAACCTCACCCTCCTGGTGAAAAGAGTAGACTTTTAGTATGGGTATGTTACATTATTTGTGTATGGTGGCTTGTTTGGATACATTTGTATATCTCTGTAACTCACTCCAATATAAGGGATAAAGGAATTGTGTAAAAAGGGTTGAAGGACAACAGCAAAGTCTTCTTTTCCCTCATAGCGATTTCCAGAAATAAGATGTTCAATCTCAGCCTAGGGTAAATAAAGAAGAAAATTGGAGGAATGACAAAGGGAACCTAATTTAGAAAATAATTAAAAATATATTTATATGGTTAAAAGAGGTCTTAGCTTCTACCTGATACTCGCGATTGATTTGTTTTATCTCTTCAAGCTCTGGGGAGTTTACAGCTGGATTGATAACACAGGGACAGCTGGTCCTGTGAAAAATAGATTCCCGTTTATTCTCCTTTTGCTGACATAAGGGAAGGAGATGACCCTAAATCAAAAAATGAGTGCAAAGACTTTTCCATGCCAAAATCCTTGAATTCCGAATTTAAATCATTGACTGATCATGTAAAAATAAATAGTTGTAGAGGTTAACAGTAGTTATGACTGTTAGAAGTAATTCTCAATGCATCAAAACAACTGAACCAGAGGTATTTGCAACATTTCAAATGTTCCCAGGAACCCCTGCTTTATGTCCTCTAAAGCTTTTGTAGTAGCTTGAAGTCGAAATGACAAATAATGAGACTATGACATAGTGTTAATTACAAAATAACGATATGTTACAGTGAGAGATGGGAACATATCAAAAGATCAACACAAATATTGCTGATAATCAAATCCACTTTTTCTAATTTGGAAAGCGTGTCTCTTTTAATCCTCACAGCTGAGAGAGTAAAAACAGGCAAAACAAACCTCTGCAAGAGGGAACAGCCAAGCGTGTTCCTCATAACTGATTTCAATGGATCTATCTGCAAGATTGTCACAACATTGACCAACAACCTTGGTACCTAAAGATACAGAGAATAAAGAATAAGAAAACATGACACACTTTTACTCACAAGAACATCAGATGACAATAACTTACAGCGTATAATATCTCACCTCTTTGTATAACATGTCCAAACTGAGCATCAGATTGTGGCTGTAGTTCTTGGGTGACAGATTATTCTGCAGATTTGTAAAATATGTTTTTTACTGCAGTTCCATAACATGCAGAAGTGTGTGGTTATTTATGTACAGTACATCATTTGAATAAGGACACTTACTTGGTCTATGCAGTAATTGCAAAGATCATTTCCTCCAACAAATATTGTCACAATTTTCCAGTCCTTTTCAAAATTCACCTCCTGTGTAACGTGTACAGAACGTGAGCATGAAAGAGGTAGACACTAATAGAACCATCTAATAAATTACTTATCTTTGGAGAAGTCTTACCTTATTTTCTTTAATGGCCTTGATGAGAGCTTGGACTTGTAATGCAATATCTCTGTCACAGAACAAATACAGTAAATATGTGTTAGAGAGATGACAATAGGTTGCTCAAATGCTTTACCCAGGTGGAGGATATAAAAGAATATGCACATACGAGGACTTAGCTCCAGATACAGCCATGTTGAAGAACTTCTGTCTGGAGCCTTGGCCTCTGGAGAAGCCCTTTATGAAGGGGTTGAACTTCTTCAAGATGTCTGAGGAGAAAAAGATGAAAAACATTCCAGCTGAGAAGTAGTGCACTGCTGGTTTCTGTCACTCTAGCGGCTGGTAAATTAGTAAAAGTTTTCCTGCCACATTACAGCTCTTCAACTTGTCCACCAACTACAAGTGAAGCCTGCATTTAGTAGCTCCCGCATAGGAATGTCTAAGCAGACATTAAACTTAAACTTATGCTTGTACTAGTGTTCCTAGTCTGTTCCTAGACCAAACCCTCTTAATTGCACAAACTCATGATAAATAACTGCTTGTTTCAACCTGATGAATGCCACCTGAACATGAGTAGGGGTGTATTAGTGAGATATAAGCATTAATAAATCAGTGTCCACATATTGATTTATAAGGCTACCTGTTCCGCTCCATTTGTGGAGCAGCACGTCATTTACAAAAATATCCCATAAGAATGAAGAAAATAATTTCACACTGCAGAGCTTTAAGTCATGCAGCCAAAAACTGAACAAATGTAGCCGTGTGGGTGTGTGGTCGTATTAGAGGACCCAAAACAATTGGAAAATATTAATAGTTAACAGCTGCCAACAATGTCATCAGAGCAACGCTGTAGTGTGACAGACATAAAGAAGAAATGGTTTGACATGAAGTTACTTAAACTCCAAATTCATTACAATTAAGGCATTATACTTATTAAAGATAGACAGACTATCTGTACTACATGTACATGTATATGAGGAAATTGGTGAATGTGACACTTTAGAACAAATCCGTGTGTGGGAGTGTTTCTGGCATGAGGCCCATTGTTTAGAAACTGCCCCACATTAATGTTAAAAAATGTCTAAACGATTTTCAATACTAAAAAGAAGGCTTCTTTGCAGTATTATGCAGGAGAGATTGTTATTCCTGTCAGATATAGTGACTCAGAGAAACTAACGCATAAACTCACTTGGTAGTGTTGTGACTGTCTCCAGAGTCTCATCCCCTCCAATGCTGCTAGAAAAAAGACAACAAACATCAGCTCTGTTTGCTAAATGTGAGGGTTAAAGTATACCTCTATAACACTACAGGCATGTCGTACCTCCATGACACTCCTTTATACTCTTTATTGAGGTCAAACAGGTTCTTTGCCTTAGCACCAGTGCCTGCCTGTGAACATAGAGCCACATATGAAGAGACACACACACACACACACAATGAAAATAATATGATGCAGACGACAGTGAGATACTAACAAAGATAAGTCTTACATTAAAAGCCTAAACATCAGAACATAAAAGGGGTGATCATTACCGGTGCAAGCTATCTGGCTGATAACAATTTGATTAGAGTGTTCATAGTTCAATGACACTAAATAGCTGAACACCAACAGGTTCACTGAGTGTGCTTATTGCTGAATGTTTCCCGTCAACACACACAGACACATATACCATATTAGGTTAAAAATAAAACATAATCATTACCTGGCAAGTACTCATTGTCTATTGCTGATTAAGTTAGGTAAAAAATATGGGAGTTTCTAACATTTGTTCGTACATTATGTGTCCTTCCTTGAACTTAAACTGGATATCATTGTGTTATGACACTAACCGTTGTTGAGTCTCCCAGTGCTGCCACCACCTTGATGTCTGCTGGTCTCAGCTTGTGAACTACATATAAAAGAAGTTTCAACCTACTGACATCAAGATCGACCGCAAACATCAACCCTATACAATGTACAGTATTATTAGGGACCTAACCAGCTTTAAGCCTAGCGTTTGAGTCCATTCTGTTCCCTCATCACACAGCTCCTATTTTCTGCAGCCCCTGTATAATTTGTATTTGAATAGAGCATTTGTTAAATTATCTTGATGAGACACTGAGACAATCTAGATGACAATCGGTGCAGTTGATATAAGCCCTTTCATTCCCAGTGTCACTGGTGGTGTGCATAGCTGTCTTTGTTTCAGATATTAACAACAGATAAAGAGGACATCAAATCTCATATTGACTGATACGCTCTCTCTCACCTGAAGTTGGCACAGTGTCAGATGGAGCAATGTCCACACAGGAGAAATCAGATCCCCAGTTCTGGTGGGTATTGTCAATGTGTAAAATGACTTGAGAAAATAGATGGATGTACATAAAGAGTAATTTATTTCATTATTTTATTTTTTCATTCAAATAGCTTCGTTCAGGTCTTTAGTTAAACATTATATATTTTATTTGCACTAGAAGTCACTTCTCAGCCTCTCAGACAGAGTTTAAAGGCTTACCGTGATAGGTCCAGGTGTTGGAGAGGGGCCACCATATATGTAATTGCTGTTGTTATAGGTATGGATGAATGGTGAAGTCTGTAGGCAAAGGACAACGTATATTACACGATGGCCTCAAAAAGAAAACTAAAAAAACAGATTGCTGAAACATTAAAGACTTAATTACAGAAGCTTTTGAAATTCCTTCATATCATGTTCCTCACAGGATTGAGCCATCATAGGAGTTACAAAAAACACATTAACCAGTATTTAAAGCACTGACTCTTTATTTTAACACAATTTCTTATGGAGTTTTTTTTTTCTCACCTTAGTTGGACATTTCAGGTCGAGGTCTACAGTAAAATTCTGTATGGTAGTCTTATTGCCCAGAGGTTCCAGCTGGGGAAACAAGAGTCAGAGTAAGGCTGAGTATCATTAAGCATGTTTTATTTAAAATAGGCCTACATTGTTACATTAGAAATGATGATCACATATACATTTATTTATTTAACCATTATTTATACAGGTAATCTCATTGAGACACATAGGGTCTCATTCTTAAGAGAGACCTGTTTGGGACAATACACAACATCAGTTAAAGACAGACAAACAGATTACAAATAAAGTACCTTTACCTCTTGTGTAGCTACTCTGTTTATGTTTACCAGATTCATTATTGTGTTGTACTTCTTATGGGGATTAAATGGTCGACCTATTTCTCCAATATGATATAAACATTAGTCTACACTTTTGTGCATCAAGTTTTCTTGTTATTAGACCAGTTCTTTTTCACACTACACTACACTCTAACTCTTTTCAATGGTGTCTTAGCTTTTTCTAATTTGTAATCACTATCATTGAATTTGTTGTGCAGTAATTTTCTCCTTGTCTGTCAGATACTTACCATGTTGTTCCAGAGGGAGCGAGCCATCAGCGTCTGGGCCTTCTGGCTGAGATGGAAGCAGTCAGCACTGAAGAATGAGCGATCTGCACGGCCATCCTGTGGAAAAATATGTTACATGTATGAACTATTCTTTATCAATCAGAGCTGTAAAATGTAGGACTGCACTAGGTAGGAGTTTGGCCCATGTAATAGGATGCAGACTGCAAAAAAGCAACTATTAACTAACTAATTATTAGGAAAAAAGAAAAGACAAAAGGACTGTGTGGCAACCACTACATGACTTTTGTGTCCTAAAATCCAGTTCTTCCTAATAAACAAACCCCAAAAAAGCCATCTCTCTTTTTGTCTTTGGAATTTAGGGTCTCAAATTGAACTCTATTAACTAGATAATGTCGAAGGAATAGTTAAAGATTTGGGGAAATACAGAAGTAATATATTTGCTGTCTTGCCGAAAAAGGAGAGACAGGAAAAACAGCTAGCCTGGCTCTGTCCAAAGGCAACAAAATCTGCCTACCAGCGGACTTACTAATTAACATGTTACATGTTGTTTATTTAACCCATACAAAGAACATTAACCAGTACAGACAGAGCCATGCTAGCTGTTTCCCCTGGTTTCCAGTCTTTGTGCTAAGCTAACTGGTGGCTGGATGTAGCTATATCATACAAACATCTGAGTAGTATCAATCCTCTCTTTTAACTTGCCGCAAGAAAGCAAATAAGTGTATTTCTCAAAATGTCCTTTGAAAGTAAGCCAGCCAGACAGCAAATGGTTTTGTACATTGCTTTTGGGTTTGGAGTAATGGCAAAAACAGAATATCAACAAATTCCAAATTTGATTAGTGTTAACGGCCCACAATTAATATAGCCTACATATTGTATGCTAAAACACTGCCACTGTGAGTCACTGTCATTATTCTGGTGCTAAACCTGTAGTTATGTATTGGATAAAGTTGATAGACCAAACTCTCATGAAGTCAGTGCAGCCAGTCGGCATGTGAAAGACAGAGCTTTGTTATTGACCGGCAGTCTGGGGACGACGATTCTTCTTAAAAAAGGCTGGACGACCACGGTGAAGTCTGAGCGGGTGTCATACCGGCCTGACTCCACAAGCTCATGCAGTAAACGCTTAAAGAAAGAAAGAGAATGTGTCAATGCCTGATGATGAACTGGGCTGTTTCACAATCATACTGTTTTTTTTGTGTCTTTAATACCTGATAGTTTCTATTGATGTCCTCCACCTTTTGCAGAGCTTCAGAGTTGGGCATTGGCAAAATAACACAAGGACACAGAATACTGGCAAATAAGGGATACCAAGGTGTTATACCACTGTTTATGATTATGTATTAGATTTTTTAATATCTCAGTGAGAATTTGAAAAGGCATAGAGAAAAGTGATACTCACTTTAACAGCCAAGTTGGGCATTTCAGTGAAGTGTCGCTGTGCATTTCTCTCAGTGGGATAATATGGAGAGGCTCTACTAAGTTCACTAGAGCCCGAGGCATCTGATGAAGACAAGTTCAAATAATGCTCACAATCTATGGAAGTAAATAAAATGTAGCTGCATGCCTGTCATTTTTTTACCTCTTTGTGTAGATAATCCAGGCTGTCTCGAACATTACGAATATAATTATCTTCAGAGTAAAGGAGCTGTAAAGAAACGGAAAGCATTTTCAGGTTTGTGTCTTTTGGCCCTTCCAAGAAATTATTCATGAATTATTACTTAACATTAGTACTCACAGAGTTGTAGCAGTGGTCACATATGTCATTTCCACCAATAAAAAGGGTGATCACCTTCCAATCTAATTCAAAATTGATTCTCTGTACAAGAAAGAAGAATGTGAGGGAGCGTGAGTGGTATGTACATGATTCTGTCCTAGTCTATGAGTAAGTACATCTCCCTCCTTGGAAGTAAGAATCAAATTCTACATGCGTGTCTCCTAGATTTGCCAAATTTTGACTTTTATAAAAACAGAAATGTCTTCACTATTGTTATCGCCCAAAGCGGATGTAACATATGCAAGCGCAAGAGGATTTTATACTGGAGTTAGCAAATTTAAAAATAGGTAAAAAATAAATAAAAATGTATAAACTTACAGAGTCCTTCTTCATCCTTGCCACCAGGGCTCGCACCTGTGTTGGTATGTCCCTTAAAACACACACAACATAAAATATCATGATGAAATGGCAAGGATTTTTCTCAGTTAAAAACACATTTATTTTTAATAAATATATTCATAGAAATTCTACTTTCTTTCGGCTATTAGTAAATAATAATAATAATAATAATAATAACAACGATAATTTTGATTCAAGGTCCAGAAAAAGCTACAGTAGTAAGAAGACCGTAAGGCAAGATTAATATAGTCTAGTATATTTCCCCCCTTCTCCTTCTTTATTAAATATAAAAACTATGGAAATGACAGTTTTTTATTATTTTATATGGCTTTCTTTTCCTGTTTATGTTAAAACTACAGTATATGTAGGTATTGTAAAAATTTAAAGTTAAGTATAAATATGAACATTCATACTAAACTAATATAAACTTCCATTGGATTGTAAGGTGTGTCTTTTTTTAGAATAGTTTAGTCATTTCACTAAGCTGTATTTAATAGTGCAAGGAAGATGTGTTTTCATGCAATCTAAAATATGAACTACTCAATTGACAAAAAATGATATGTCAAATGGATTTGGTTAATAGCTTTGATGCATGTATCTAAAGTTTCCAAGCTCAAGTCAGCTTCATTCTTATAACATAACAGGTATTATATGATTAAAAACAGCTAAGAGGCTGCAGAAGTTGCCTCTGATTGGACTCACTTGCTCTTAGCTCCTGCTACAGCCTGGTTAAGGAATGCCTGAGGAGTTTGCTCCTTGCCCTTCCCAACAGAGTAGCCCGTCAGGTTGTGGTTAAAATGTTTTAAGATGTCTGTTATAACAAAGAAGATAATTATACAAATCCCAGAGCAACAAAGACTAACCTTAACATGTTATCTGAAACAGAAAAAAGTCATTAAGAAGACTCACTGGGCAGCGTGGTGACAGTTGTGAGGTTTTCATCTCCACCAATACTGCAAAAAACACAGAATACAACATCAAAATTATGACTTAAAATGACTTTCAAGATATATACCATAAGGGTTATGTTGCAATGTTATAGTGTGATAGGTATGTTGAAAAGTCCTGACTTACCTCCAGGATAAACCTCTGTACTGACTCAGGACGTCCAGGACGTTGTTAGGGCTGGATGCGATACCGTTCCCTGCCTGACAGATAGAACAGGACAGTGTTTCAGTAACACAATGAAATAAGACAGTTAAGCTCTCAATATTTTACAGTACACCAGTGTATTTGTCTCTTCTTTTAATGTAGATATTAAAAATGTGTGATTTCATCCTGTTACACCACTGTACTTTGTCCATCGTTTCATTTCTCCAATATAATGATTTGATAAATGACCACCCAGGCTTTGAGATCTTTGGACGTTTACGCACTTAAGCCAACTGTTTACGCAAGTAAAAAAGTTTTCATTAATGATAAATCCACAGATTCTGTTTTTCAGAAATAAATGTCAGGTCATTCATGTTTATTAGCAATCATGCATATCATCTATTAAATCACACATCCATCTGTTATATCTTTGTAATATGACCAGCTGTTCTCTTGCACTTTTCAGACCCTTTGTTTATCTGTACAACAATATATTTATCTAACTCTAACTTATTACTGCACATAACTGACATTTACCTTTTGGATACAAATTCATCCAACGTAGATTTACTCAATTTTAATATCCGAGTACTGATTGCATTTTTAGTGTACGTTTGAGTTAAAGATCATGGTCCTAATTCCAAGATATTGTATTTAGTTATAACTTTCTATCCACTTGAAATAATGACAAAATGACTCACTGTCAGAGAGTCTCCCACAGCAGCCACCACTTTGATATCTCCAGGCCTAAGTTCATGGACTGGGAAAATAAAAAAAAGGCATCTCAGACCAGTCAGACCAGTAATGGCTCTATGAAATAGACAGCACGGGACTTTCAGAGGGACTGTAAATATAAAACTAATATAATGTGTTTAATCATATTAATATGGCAATAAAACTAGCTAAAAACACTTTAGAGTAGGATCCAAAAAGAAAGTACTACTTGAAAGAAGAAGTAGATTATCAGAAGCAATGTTAAACAAAACTTAAGCAAAACTTAAACAGAGATAGGCACAATACTAAAAATGATAAAATGGTTAAAAAAAGTGATAAATATACAGATTAGTGACAAATGAAAGGAATTTTCAATATAAAGTGTGTTAACACTTCAGATAAATTGTATGTGAATGTAACACCTTTGTTTTGTATTTCTTCATATTTGAAGTAAATAAGAGACTTTCGCTGGTTTTCCAACATGAAAAGCCTGTCTATAAAAAATGACACATGAATACAAATTATGAATACATTCTCCCTGCCCATTTTAATGTGATAAGTCCCCAAAAAAAAACAATATTTGGTTTTTTCCAGTCACTTGAGAGTCACCCCGGCGCCTGATAGATGCCTAACATGTAAGTGTAAACCATCTTACTGTACCTGAGGTGGGTGTGGAGGGTGAGGGGCTGAGGTCCTCACAGGGCATCTCTGTGCCTGTAAACTGACCGGACACACAGAGCAAATCCACAGTCAGAACTAAACAGGAGGCGTACAATGCTGCCACAACCTCCATTCTGGCTCAATACCACACTAGACTCACTGGGAGGAGGAGAGGAGAGGCATCGCTGTGGTGATATGAAAAAGAGTTTCCGTCCGTCCTTAAGAAGGGTCGGTCCTTGGGGAGGGAGGTACATAGCCGGAGAGAGGAGGAGGAATAAGATAAAAGAGGTAATAATAATAATAATAATAATAATAATAATAATAATACATTTTATTGATATAGTGCTTTACATGGTACTAAAAGACACTTTACAGTAAAACCAGCACATATAGCACATTGAAAACAGGTAAGCAATAAAACCAACACACAAAACAAGCACATTATAAGCAATTAAAAACAATAAAACCAGTAACTATCAGTTGAGAAATGTAAGACTATTGCATGTGGAAAGCTTATCTGAAGAGGTGTGTTTTGATTAGTGTTTTGAATGTGTCCAGGTCAGTACAGTCACGGATGTGTGTGGGTAGATAGATACATTTATTTCATATAGCACCTTTTACAGACAAAGTCACAAAGTGCTTCACATGATAAACATTTGTAAAAATACAGTACAATCCAACAGAAAATAAACAAGGGAAAAAAAGAAAATAATTATTGAATGACCAATGAAAATCATTTCAACCATTAAAACCTAAAACCCAAAGTTTACAAACAAGAGTCAAAAGCAAATTTAAATAAATGTGTCTTCAGCTGCTTTTTATAAGCTTCAACAGAGACTGCAGAACGTAAGTCAGTAGGAAGGGCATTCCACAGGTTTGGAGCCACTGCTTCAAAGGAACAGTCACTTTTAGTTTTTAAATGAGTGCGTGGGACCACCAGTAATCCTTGGTTAGAAGACCTGAGGGATCTGTTAGTAGTGTACAGATGGAGCAGGTCCGAGATATAAACAGGTGCCAGACCATGCCAAGCTTTATAAGCCAGAACAAGAACTTTAAATTGGATCCTGAACTTGATCGGAAGCCAATGTAATGAGTATAAAATTGGAGTGATGTGCGACATCCTGCTGGACCTGGTCAAAAGCCTAGCAGCAGAGTTCTGGACTAGTTGTAGACGGTCCTGGGACGACTTGCTAAGACAAGTGTAAATGGATTTGCAGTAATCCAGCCGGGATGATATAAATCCATGAATGATTATCTCAAGCTCAGAATGCGAAACAACAGCTTTAAGTTTGGCAATGTTTCTTAATTGAAAGAAACATGTGAGGGTCAGTGATTTGATATGATGATCAAAATATCAAATATAACACCAAGATTTCTCAGTTTGGACTGTACCGCTCAAGAAAGGGACCCCAAGAGCTGAGTAACCTTGGAAGCTGCAGTGTCTGGAGCAACAATAAGGACTTTGGTCTTATCTTCATTGAGCTATAGGAAGTTGTTTGACAGCCAATCCTTGATGGAAGTCAAACATTTGAGCAGTACCAACACTTTGTCTGTCTCATCCGGGTTAAAAGAGACATATAGCTGGATGTAATCTGCATATAAGTGATAGCGGATATCTCCAAATTGGCTAATTATATGTCCTAGGGGAAGCATATACAATGCAAATAAAATCGGACCTAACACAGAACCCTGAGGCACCCCACAGGAAAGGGTTTATGAACAATAGGGACCAAGTGACACATAAAAACTTCTATCTGAAAGATAAGAGGTGAACCAATCCAGGGCCCTCCCTGAGATACCAACCCAGTGCTTAAGTCTATCAAGCAAGATGTTATGATCCACTGTATCAAAAGATACGCTTAGGTCCAGCAGCACCAAAACCGAGCATTCACCCATGTCAGAGGACATTAATAAATCATTTGACACTCTAAGAAGAGCAGTTTTGGTTGAGTGTTTCTGACGGAAGCCAGATTGAAATTTGTTTAAAATGTTCTGTGTATTCAAGACAGCAGTGAGCTGTTTAGCAACAATATTTTCAAAAATTTTGGAAATAAAAGGCATCTTGGAAATGGGCCTATAATTTGCGTGAATTGATGTATTCAGGTTGCTTTTCTTTAGTAGTGGCTGAACAACTGCATGTTTAAAATACGAAGAGACACAATCAGATTGCAGAGAGCTGTTGAGTATAGAGAGAACCCAAGTACTCACAGACCCAAGAACATTTTTAAAAAAGGAAGGTGGTATAATATCTACTGGGCTTGAGGAAGATTTCATACTGCTAACCAGATCAGTGAGTTCTTGTAGCGAAATCGGAGCAAAACAGTTCAAGATCGGAAGCTGGATCGAGTGAACTGAATAGGGAGTAGAAGAGGGGATAATGCCATTTCTGACATCACTGAATTTATTTACAAAGAAACAGAGAAAGTCACTGCAGTCCTTATTTGAAAACCCCAGCACTTCAGGAGGAGCAGGATTGACAATATTGTTGATGGTTTAAAAAAGGACTTCAGGGTTACGTTTACTGGAAGAAATGAGGTTAGCAAAGTAAGATGTCCTCATCTCCTTAACCATGTTGGTGTATTCAGTCAAAAGGTCTTTGTAATACAGCCGGTGAACATGAAACTTGGAGGATTTCCACTGTCGTTCTGCCCTCCAAAATGTACACCGGAAACAGCGAACGACGTCATTTAGCCATGGGGATGAGTTGACGGAGGAAACACATTGCATTTTACTTGAAGCCACTTTATCCAAAATTAATAAGCAATATGTGTTGAATGAGTGGACCAGACAGTTAATATGTGTACAGGTTAGTACAGTCACGGATGTGTATGGGTAGGGAGTTCTAGAGGGAGGGGGCTGCAATGATGAAAGCTCTGTAACGCCAGTTACAGAAAGTTGAGAAAGCAGTGTAGAATATTAGTTTGGCACACTGAAACCTGTCTTTAAGTAAAGTGCATCTAATAGCGCATTTTAGCAGCTGATTTAACTGCATGTGTGTGAGTTTGTAGCACAGTTACTCACCTCAGTTGGACATGGCAATGCGATGATCTTTCCATTGTCTTCTTTGTTATGTTGGCCACATGTGGGCTGCAGCTGAAACACAGAAAACTCATTGTCTTCATGTTTGTAACAGGGAGAACAATGACTCTGTATGTGTGCAGTGGTCAAATTTATGAAGTTACACAGTTTACATTTACTCAAGTACTGTACAAATTTGAATTACTTGTGCTTTACTTGAGTATTCCCATTGTATGCAACGTTATACTTTTACTCCACTACATCTCAGAGGCAACTACAGCTTGAGGTTCTTCTCAGTTTACCATTTTTCATACCATTCCTGTCTATTTAAAACCATGTATCTCTATGATTAGGTGATTTTGAATTTGATTTGTTCTGCTAAACAATTTAAAAAGCAATGTTACAAACATATAATGATCTTATAGAATACAATGCATTACTGTAGACTACCCAACACATAGAAAAGAGTTAAGTTAGCACAAGCTTAATGCAACATACACATCTACAGCAAGAAAATGCAACATACACATTAATGCAGCAGTAATACTATTCCAAAAACATCATATATAAAAGTAAAACACTAACAGGGAATATTTTACTGCAGAATGACTACTTTTACTTTTTTATACTTTAAGTAAAATTTGTTACATACTTTTACTTAAGTAAAGTTTTGAATGTAGGACTTTTACTTAGTGGAGAATTTTCACAGTGTGATATCAGTACTTTTAATTAAGTAAATTATCTGAATACTTCTTCCACCACTGTGTGAGTGTCTGTATGAGAAAGCGAAAGCGGGGGATTGATTAGATTGCTTTAGGCCTCACCAGGTTTGTCCACATCTGCACCATCAGTTTATCAGTTTCTGGTGATGCTGACTTAGAGAGATGCTTCCCACTCTGTTAAAAAAAGAACATCAACAACATTGTACTGTACTTTAGATACATAAAGTACATCTTCAGTAAGATAACCACGACTGTATCTGTTACTGTCACACACTGTTACTTTGTTTTCATTTGTGCCATTTTTTTATTGTTGTAGACAACATGCTGACACGTCACAATAGGAAAAGGGTTTAAATGATAAAATCATGCTTTTCTTGATGTGACAAGTCAAAACGTTTGCTGTGAAAAATGCCTATTCGAGGAATCATTCTCACTATAAAAAATGAAAAGGCACATGATGTGCCAACATTTTTGTTATTTCAGATCTGTCTCTTAATAATTAATAAATCAGGAGTCAAAGGACACATCCTTTTATACATCACTGATTTTTGAGGCACTAAAGTTGTTGTGAAAGATGATGCAAGGGATGCAAGTTGTGTGAGTGAACTCACGGAGACAGATGTAAGGTCTGTGATGAAAGGTGCGTCCTGCACAATGACAGTGAAGTCATCTCTGTCACGGTACCAACGCTTCTTTACCATGAGCTCATCCAAAGACTCCTGGTCAGTGAAAAAGGAGTTCAGAAGAAAATTTCAGAGCAGCTAAAAACACCAAAGGACCAAACCAAAGGACTGAATGATCAGATATTCTGGTATGAAGAATGGACGAACCTGTAGAGCATGACTCAACATGGCCCTCTGAAGTCTGTCTTCTCCTTCATTGTGTGTCTCCGTGCATCGACAAATCCTGTCAGTAAAACAGATTGTTAAAACATTATATGTATATTACTATTACTACTTTTAGAGGAACAAATAAGTATCAAATCACATATGAACTCACTTGTGGTGGAAACTGCTACACTCTCCATCCCACAATGCAACACTGACGATGGTCCTCTTCAGCTAGCTCTGTGGTCCTTTTAGAAGCTTTTGGTTGTTTGGAAAATCAAACTACAACATGTGCTAAATACCTGAAAAAATATATATATAATATCATTATTGAAGATGAAGATTCTGTCGGACAAACTGTATCAGCTTAGAGTCTGAAAAGATAAAAAAAAAAAAGTGGACTGTTTGAGGCAACAATGTTTAAAGAAACAACTCTGTAAGCACACAATATATGCATTTTTCCCTAACAAAATTCTGTAAGATTAATATTAAATCATATTGCTGTTTACCTGCTGCTGCTGCTCACAAGCACAGAGCTGATCCACCTGAGCAAAGAGAAGTACCAGCTTCCAATCTCTATCCACAGCAACAGCCTGTAGTAGAAGTAAAACAGATGATATCAACCACTGTAAAGCCTTTTTATGCTTATGGGACTTTCTCCTTTTTGATTATTATTTATTATTTATCCTTATAAATATCCTTTAAGATGGGAGTGCAGACACTGGAGCGCCTACCTGATTGTTTTGGAGGTAGAGGGACACTTCCTTTGCCTGCTCCACCAGCGTGCCACAAAGGAGGAAATAATTAATTGAAAGCAGCCTGAGACGACAGTAACGATGTTTCTCATGTGTCAGAAAATGCTGTCTGTACCTGTGTTGAACAAACTAAGGGGCATACAAGTTTGTTTAATCTGAGAGAGGACTGACGAGTCCAGGATTAAACAGGGTCATCAGCTCTGATGGAGAGACATTAAGTTCAACACCAAAATCTAGACATCCCATGGGCCCAACACCTGTGGGAGGAACCGCTGGGGTTGGCTGTAATCATGATTACCGTAATTCAGATATGAGGTCGCGCTGCCTTTACAGTCTGTTAGCTTCCCTCAAGGACATTTACTCTGCATGAACCGCCTGCTGAAGCATGGCTTTTATCTCTCTCATATACTCTAATCTTTGAACAGGCTTGCATGGGCTGAAAAGTATGTCCTGTAATTACACTTCTGTATATGAAAAATCACCATGACATGTCATCCTCGTGATCTGTACAAATGAACTAAAAACTGATGGGCCTGATTTGACCTGGGATTAAAGCACTTCTTTCTTCCTTCTTTGTCTCGAGAAAAGGTGCAACAGACAAAGATTTCATTAAAGATCTTTAAACATCTGACCACAAACAAAACTGGTACCTATTTAGAGGCCTGAGACAGAGAAAATGGTGTTTCAGGTAAGCTCTTGTAGCTGGAAAAAAGATAAATCAAGTGAGGAGATGGTGCTTGAAAAAAGTGCTTAGTGCTCTGCTGTTTATCAAACTGCTAAAAGTAAAATCCTTCACTTTTATTCATTCTTCTAAACTTAACAATCAAAGCTATAATGTAAAAAAGCTGCAGATGTTTCTGTAGTTTTGTACAGATCCTTGAAATCTGTACAAAAACAGAGGTGAGTATTCAGCTTCTGAGACATGTTTTGGAGTGACTATACGGAGACTAACTACTATTTCCACAGTAAATCTTTTCAGTTCATTAAAATTAAAGGAATATTTCACCGCTGGAAAGCTGAATATATCTTTAAATTGGGTAACTTATGTAGTAGAAATGTGAAAAAAAATTGAAATTGGTGCCTTCTAGGCTGAGAAAAGCCAGAAAATGTGTTTTTGGCTTATATGGATGAAAGACACCAAATCCCAGAATGCACCTGCTTCGCTGCTTTATGAGTCCACTCCCAAGCCACGTCTACCGCTTGACAGACAGACAGAGGAATTCAACTCAAGCGTGTTTTATTGTCATTTCAACCATATACACGAAACAACGTTTCATCGTGACTGAAGTGGTGTTACACATTTAAAATATTTAAAAAGACATAATATAAAAACGACATACGAAACAAGCTACATTTAATGTATGTATTTATGTAAAATGGTGCTGCGGCTCCTTTAAGAGAGCTCAGTGTGTGTGTGTGTGTGGGTGTGTGTGTGTGCTTATTAACGTGCGCTTGTTGCCCCGTGTGCGCTGATGCGCTCATCTGTTGACATTTCCGAATGCCTTCGTACAGTTGCATAATAAAAAGGGCTTTCCACACAAAAACGTAGCCTACATGTGTCATTAGTATGAGGAAAAAAATTCGATTTTAACTGTGTCGGGCTTGGACAAAAATGTCTTAATGCCTGTCGGGCTCGGGCCGGGCTCGGGCGGGCTCGGGCCGGGCTCGGGCACGACTCTGTCGGACTCAGGCCGGGCTCGGACAGAAAAATTCGGCCCAATCCGGACTCTAGTAGATAACCATCCAGGGAATTCCACCATCTGTGGCTTAGTATGCTCTGCTGCCCCCTAGTGGCCAGCTTCCGGAGATACACAGAAAATACCAATAGAAAATACCAGGGAGACTGCGCACTTAAAGGAGAATTCCGGTTGACTGACAGCACTCTGTGACCACAAACAACAGAGCTACGTGTTGAAATGGACTGGAATTCTCCTTTAAAATAAAAGCATAGACCTTGTAATTGAATAGAAAAAACTGGTTACAACTAAAAGCATGGCGTTGTGGAATCTAGTCTTCGGTAAAGACTCTACTACAAGTTTAAGATGATGAGTGTGGCCATTATCATTAAAGGCATGCTATGCAGTTTCCAGTTTTGCCAAATAGCTACCCCTAGAGTCGCTGCAGAGTACTTGTATTTAAAGTTACTGTCGTAAATACCACTCACGCAAAGCCGTCTCTGCACTCATGGCCTGAAAACACGTAAGGGAGACGGGTGTTTGCTAGTAAGTCTGCTTATATGTTGTTGATGTATGTGACGTTGTGCCGTAAAGCAATTTGTGATTCTCGCGAGATTTGGTGGGGCGCCACCTTCCAAACTTTCATTGCTGGTTTTGCCAGCGGCACCCCTCTCATGCTTTGCTATCGGGATGATTCGCTCTACTACGAGTTTGTTTACCATCGAAATGACTTCAAAGCTGTTATATTAAGGTAAAAAATATTGCATAGTGTGCCTTTAAGTTTTTACAATTTTAAATGGCCTTGACCCAATAGAATTTTTTGTTATGCTGTTGATGTAGTTGTGTTACTTAAATGAAGTTAAAAAAAAAAAAAAATAAATAAAAGATTATTAGACTTATGGAAAATCGGGGCACGAAAAACAAACACACCTCTCCGTAAAGTCGTCTCGTGCTGCATTCTGGGAAATGAAGGCAGTATGCTGCCAGGCAGGCAAGCAACCCGACTTACTTGATGTGTAGCTAGCTGTTAAGGCAACGTTCCTCAATCCGCACTGGATACTTTGGTTAACGTTAGTTTTGACGGTATGTAAAGTGAACAGGATAATTGACTTCCTTGCCTCTTGGACAGACACAAATCAGAGCTAATGAAGAAAAAAAAAAAGTCATAATTTAAAATTTTTTATTTTTTTTTTTCAAAAAAGTCATAGTATAGTATGTCAAAAAAAGTTACAAATAAGTAATAGTACAGTAGGTCGAAAAAAGTCATAGTATGTCATAAAATTTCAAAACAGTCAAAGTATGGTAAGTCTTTAAAAAGTCATGGTATAGTATGTCATAAATACATTAAAAAAAATCATGGTATAGTATGTCACAAAGTGTCAAGAAAGACATAGTATAGTTTGTCATAAAAAATGTGAAGAAACTATTTGTGTGGCGTGATGTTTAGTCCTGATGGACCGCAACCTCCTGCCAGAGGGTAGGGGTTCAAAGAGTTTGTGTCCGGTGTGATGGGGGATTGGCTACAATCTTTCCTGCCCGCCTCAGTGTTCTGGAGGTATGTCATAAAAAGTTATAAAAAGTCATAATATAGTATGTCATAATAAATGTGGGAACTACACATGTCTAGACAAAATGTTATGGAAATCCATCAAACACTTAAGGAGATATTTCAGTCTGGACTAAATCCCTAGAGCCACCCTGCTAGCATGGCTAAAAAAGTCATATCAGTGGGTAGGACACTATTGTTTACAAGGTCAATCAACAATGGCTCAAATATTGTTGCAATTTTATTTCATCAATAAATAAAAATAAGAAGAGAAATGAATATAAATTCTGGATTTAACAAACTGTGCAGTTAAAAAATTATAAATGTTTTATATACTTGTTGATATTTTGTTACTAACATTATTATCACATTAGTTTCTATAACGTGAACAGGCTGCCAGTACTTCCACTATAACCCCAGTCTGCAGCTCTGTAGCTTTCTAGATGATTTTTACAATAGTTGAATTTCAATAGCTCACACTGACAAATTAAACACACCATTTACTTCCACAACTTCAGACAAGCTGGCTGTTCAATACCTGCATCAAGTGAAACAACAGAGAGCTAAAGTAAACAGCTTTTGAACAAAAAACCAGGTAAACAACAAAGAAGCAGGAATTGGTAGACCAAACCAGGGCTACAATGCATCTGAATAGTGGACTTGAAGTCAACCGATAGCAAGAAAGAGGATTGTAGTGACATATCATTGTTCATTCGCTGCCTTCTAGAGGTAAAGAAAATGCTTAATACAGCTTTAAGCTTAAATACATTGTTGACAATAAATACAGCTTCATAACAAAAACTGCATTAAAAAGCAGTTCCTTTCATTTCTACTGCTTTCTCCACTTTGTTTTTCCGACGCTGACAGCTGGCAAAAACAATGCCAGCCAGTAAACTGACAATTCCCACAATCACTGGCACCCACACAGGCATCGAGGAGGGACACCTTGGCACAGGTATGGTTGGTGCAGGACTGGTGGTGGTCACTGGTGGACTTGGTAGGCTGTTGATCTTAGTGAAGATGAAGGGATTGGCCTATAGGAAACATAACATGGCTTAGTGAAGAACTTTAAGAAATGAAGAACTTCAAAGATTATGGTCTAATGAGTAAAGTAATATGGAGACCAACAGTGTTCAATATTAAATAAATAAGACATGAAATAAACCAATAGTTAGGTGATACAATAATAACTTGTGAATCTCCACACATACCTCAGAGGGACAGTGGATCTTTGAGCGGTCATATGTGAAGTTGTTGTAGTTCTGCTTTCTGCCTACGGGCTCCAACTGTTAAGACAGAAAGATAAATACTGTCAAACCACAAAAAGCACTTGGAGGCACTGGTCATTGTGCTGCAGTTTGGTCCATGCTCACCATGTTATTCCACAAGGCAATGGCCATCTCAGCATGAGCTCGCTCACTGATGTGGAAACAGTCCACAGAGAAGAAACTCGAGTCAACCTCACCCTCCTGGTGAAAAGAGTAGACTTTTAGTATGGGTATGTTACATTATTTGTGTATGGTGGCTTGTTTGGATACATTTGTATATCTCTGTAACTCACTCCAATATAAGGGATAAAGGAATTGTGTAAAAAGGGTTGAAGGACAACAGCAAAGTCTTCTTTTCCCTCATAGCGATTTCCAGAAATAAGATGTTCAATCTCAGCCTAGGGCAAATAAAGAAGAAAATTGGAGGAATGACAAAGGGAACCTAATTTAGAAAATAATTAAAAATATATTTATATGGTTAAAAGAGGTCTTAGCTTTTACCTGATACTCGCGATTGATTTGTTTTATCTCTTCAAGCTCTGGGGAGTTTACAGCTGGATTGATAACACAGGGACAGCTGGTCCTGTGAAAAATAGATTCCCGTTTATTCTCCTTTTGCTGACATAAGGGAAGGAGATGACCCTAAATCAAAAAATGAGTGCAAAGACTTTTCCATGCCAAAATCCTTGAATTCCGAATTTAAATCATTGACTGATCATGTAAAAATAAATAGTTGTAGAGGTTAACAGTAGTTAAGACTGTTAGAAGTAATTCTCAATGCATCAAAACAACTGAACCAGAGGTATTTGCAACATTTCAAATGTTCCCAGGAACCCCTGCTTTATGTCCTCTAAAGCTTTTGTAGTAGCTTCAAGTCGAAATGACAAAACCTGCATTTACTGCTTTCTTTTTTACCACTTGGGGGCAGCGGAAACAAGCTTTAAACAACGATGACATATTCATTTGGAATCTTGTTTGTGTCCACCCAACAAATGTAAATCCAATATTTACTCTTCTTTTAGCTCTGTTTTGGTCTCCTAATATACATATCTGGCTTTTTAGATGCTAAATTCTTCACCAGCTAGTTGCTAATTTTGTCTGTCTGCTATTTGATGATGAAACAGAGAGAAAAAACAGGCAAAACAAACCTCTGCAAGAGGGAACAGCCAAGCGTGTTCCTCATAACTGATTTCAATGGATCTATCTGCAAGATTGTCACAACATTGACCAACAACCTCGGTACCTAAAGATACAGAGAATAAAGAATAAGAAAACATGACACACTTTTACTCACAAGGACATCAGATGACAATTACTTATAGCGTATAATATCTCACCTCTTTGTATAACATGTCCAAACTGAGCATCAGATTGTGGCTGTAGTTCTTGGGTGACAGATTATTCTGCAGATTTGTAAAATATGTTTTTTACTGCAGTTCCATAACATGCAGAAGTGTGTGGTTATTTATGTACAGTACATCATTTGAATAAGGACACTTACTTGGTCTATGCAGTAATTGCAAAGATCATTTCCTCCAACAAATATTGTCACAATTTTCCAGTCCTTTTCAAAATTCACCTCCTGTGTAACGTGTACAGAACGTGAGCATGAAAGAGGTAGACACTAATAGAACCATCTAATAAATTACTTATCTTTGGAGAAGTCTTACCTTATTTTCTTTAATGGCCTTGATGAGAGCTTGGACTTGTAATGCAATATCTCTGTCACAGAACAAATACAGTAAATATGTGTTAGAGAGATGACAATAGGTTGCTCAAATGCTTTACCAGGGGGAGGAAATAAAAAAAATATGCACATACGAGGACTTAGCTCCAGATACAGCCATGTTGAAGAACTTTTGTCTGGAGCCTTGGCCTCTGGAGAAGCCCTTTATGAAGAGGTTGAACTTTTTCAAGATGTCTGAGGAGAAAAAGATGAAAAACGTTCCAGCGGAGAAGTAGTGCACTGCTGGCTTCTGTCACTCTAGCGGCTGGTAAATTAGTAAAAGTTCTCCTGCACAATACAGCTCTTCAACTGGTCCACCAACTACAAGTGAAGCCTGCAATTAGTAGCTACATTAAACTTCAACTTATGCTTGTACTAGTGTTCCTAGTCTGTTCCTAGACCAAACCCTCTTAACTGTACAAACTCATGATAAATAACTGCTTGTTTCAACCTGATGAATGCCACCTGAACATGAGTAGGTGTGTATTAGTGAGATATAAGCATTAACAAATCAGTGTTCACATATTGATTTATAAGGCTACCTGTTCCGCTCCACTTGTGGAGTAGCGCGTCATTTACAAAAATGTCACATAAGAATGAATACAATAATTTCACACTGCAGAGCATCAAGTCATGCAGCCAAAAACTGAACAAATGTAGCCGTGTGTAGTTAACAGCTGCCAACAATGTCATCAGAGCAACGCTGTAGTGTGATAGACATAAAGAAGAAATAATTAATAAATTAATTTTGTATATGAGGAAATTGGTGAATGTGACACTTTGGAACAAATCTGTGTGTGGGAGTGTTTCTGGCATGCGGTCCATTGTTTAGAAACTACCCCACATTAATGTTAAAAATGATTTTCAATACTAAAAAGAAGGCTTCTTTGCAGTATTATTCAGGAGAGATTGTTATTCCTGTCAGATATAGTGACTCAGAGAAACTAACGCATAAACTCACTTGGTAGTGTTGTGACTGTCTCCAGAGTCTCATCCCCTCCAATGCTGCAAAAAAAAGACAACAAACATCAGCTCTGTTTGCTAAATGTGAGGGTTAAAGTATACCTCTATAACACTACAGGCATGTCGTACCTCCATGATACTCCTTTATACTCTTTATTGAGGTCAAACAGGTTCTTTGCCTTAGCACCAGTGCCTGCCTGTGAACATAGAGCCACATATGAAGAGACACACAAACACACACACAATGAAAATAATATGCTGCAGACGACAGTGAGATACTAACAAAGATAAGTCTTACATTAAAAGCCTAAACATCAGAACATAAAAGGGGTGATCATTACCGGTGCAAGCTATCTGGCTGATAACAATTTGATTAGAGTGTTCATAGTTCAATGACACTACATAGCTGAACACCAACAGGTTCACTGAGTGTGCTTATTGCTGAATGTTTCCCGTCAACACACACAGACACATATACCATATTAGGTTAAAAATAAAACATAATCATTACCTGGCAAGTACTCATTGTCTATTGCTGATTAAGTTAGGTAAAAAATATGGGAGTTTCTAACATTTGTTCGTACATTATGTGTCCTTCCTTGAACTTAAACTGGATATCATTGTGTTATGACACTAACCGTTGTTGAGTCTCCCAGTGCTGCCACCACCTTGATGTCTGCTGGTCTCAGCTTGTGAACTACAAATAAAAGAAGTTTCAACCTACTGACATCAAGATCGACCGCAAACATCAACCCTATACAATGTACAGTATTATTAGGGACCTAACCAGCTTTAAGCCTAGCGTTTGAGTCCATTCTGTTCCCTCATCACACAGCTCCTATTTTCTGCAGCCCCTGTATAATTTGTATTTGAATAGAGCATTTGTTAAATTATCTTGATGAGACACTGAGACAATCTAGATGACAATCGGTGCAGTTGATATAAGCCCTTTCATTCCCAGTGTCACTGGTGGTGTGCATAGCTGTCTTTGTTTCAGATATTAACAACAGATAAAGAGGACATCAAATCTCATATTGACTGATACGCTCTCTCTCACCTGAAGTTGGCACAGTGTCAGATGGAGCAATGTCCACACAGGAGAAATCAGATCCCCAGTTCTGGTGGGAATGAAACATCAGAAGGTATTGTCAATGTGTAAAATGACTTGAGAAAATAGATGGATGTACATAGTTTTCATTCAAACTGTGTGATTAGTGCTGTGAAACTGTAGCTTCGTTCAGGTCTTTAGTTAAACATTATATATTTTCTTTGTACTAGAAGTCACTTCTCAGCCTCTCAGACAGAGTTTAAAGGCTTACCGTGATAGGTCCAGGTGTTGGAGAGGGGCCACCATATATGTAATTGCTGTTGTTATAGGTACGGATAAATGGTGAAGTCTGTAGGCAAAGGACAGAACGTATATTACATGATGGCCTCAAAAAGAAAATTAAAAAAAACTGATTGCTGAAACATTAAAGACTTAATTACAGAAGCTTTTGAAATTCCTTCATATCATGTTCCTCACAGGATTGAGCCATCATAGGAGTTACAAAAAACACATTAACCAGTATTTAAAGCACTGACTCTTTATTTTAACACAATTTCATATGGAGTTTTTTTTTTTCTCACCTTAGTTGGACATTTCAGGTCGAGGTCTACAGTAAAATTCTGTATGGTAGTCTTATTGCCCAGAGGTTCCAGCTGGGGAAACAAGAGTCAGAGTAAGGCTGAGTATCATTAAGCATATTTTATTTAAAATAGGCCTACACTGTTACATTAGAAATGATGATCACATATACATTTATTTTTTTAACCATTATTTATACAGGTAATCTCATTGAGACACATAGGGTCTCATTCTTAAGAGAGACCTGTTTGGGACAATACACAACATCAGTTACAGACAGACAAACAGATTACAATAGTATTAACAAGATTTAACAAATAGTATTATTTAAAACGAAAAGTCGCAGCATTCTTTGTGGCTTGTTGTGTTTTACACATTTCCATGAATCATGGATGTGTTGATGACATAAATGAGGAAATATTAGAGGACTTAAGGAGACGTGATGTTGAACTACGGTGGGATTGGACACTCCGGCGGAATCTGGTCCGGGAGTAATGCGCGATGCGCTCCTGATGGAGCGGGTGGACGGAGATGGAGTTGGGGAAGAGGAAGGGGCACAACAGGTGCAGGTGTGGTGCGTTTGGAGGCCCACGCTCCATGGCTGCAGCAATCCTCTCCAGACTTGAGGAGATGCGCCCGAGGGCCGCAGCAACATCGCCACCCAGCCAAGACGGGCATTTATTACTTTGCCGCATCTCGCATCGGCAGCTCCCGCTGGCGTGCGCCAGGCAAATCCGCCGTCATAATAGCAATCCGCCATGGAACAAGCGCCCTGCTCTTAAAGGGAATGTGAGAAGACGCTCTGATTGGTTTATTGCATGTTACGCCCAAACCACACCTAGCTACTTCAGACCAACCCATTTTAGATTTGCGTCGGGCGCAAGAGTCATTTATCCCGCCGGTATAATAGCAACAGCGCCCGAGATCCGCCCACAAAGCTACTTGCGTTTTGCGTTTCATACTTGCGTTTCAGATCGTTAAAATAGGGCCCTAAATTACTAAAAGCAAGAACAAGATTCCAAAGACTTTCTTCCAGTGCCCTAGCCGGGTTGACACCAGACCCTTCTCAGTTGTAACTGAGAGTGGGTCTGTCTGGGCAAGCTTCATTCACAGCCCATTTCCAAAGGGGCGTCACCAACGGACGCCGCTCAAATGCCTCTGGGCGCAATTGGATAGTCCTTCAACCAATCAGACCTACGATCCAGGTGACGTAGCATCAACGCGTTGCTGCGCTTCGGTGGCCGTTATGTTGAATGTAAACAAAAAGCTGCTTGCCGTCGCTGCACTATCATCATCGTGTAAAGACCACCTCAACAGTTGTGATTGGTGGCTCGATTTGGAAAAATTGGAAATGGGCTTGAATGGGCTCTTGGCCAGACTGACTTGCAGAGCAAATCTCAAATTTGCTGGAAGTTCGTCAGGGTTTTCCCAGGCTACCAGTGCCCTTAAAATGAGTTTAAAATCTCCTAGCGGGATTAAGCTGGACAGTTTTAGATCATATACCAAAACCACTGCTTCAGTTTCAGCTGAACATTCCGTTGCTACTGGCAACCACTACTAGCAGAGTTCCGTAGCAGTTTTACATCCACCATGTTGGTTTCTGTAGATCTGTGCACAAGATATTAACACTTAACAGGCATCTTTTATCTACTCCCTAAATGCACTTGTTGGACTATCATCTGTAGGTATAATAATAATAATAATAATAATAATGATTAAAAAATTATAATTTTTACTATAGCTGTTTTGTGATATGTTGATTTAGTTTTCCTGCTAACCTAGATAGCCATACTAGCTATCTAAATCTAATCTGTTGCTAGCGTTAAGTGTTAATTCACTGTTGAGCTGTATTTTACTGCTACTCTTGTGTAGCTACTCGGTTTATGTTTACCAGATTAATTACTGTGTTGTACTTCTTATGGGGATTAAATGGTCGACCTATTACTCCAATATGATATAAACATTAGTCTACACTTTTGTGCATCAAGTTTTATTGTTACTAGACCAGTTCTTTTTCACACTACAGATGTCTAACTCTTGTCAATGGTGTCTTAGCTTTTTCTAATTTGTAATCACTATCATTGAATTTGTTGTGCAGTAATTTTCTCCTTCTCTGTCAGATACTTACCATGTTGTTCCAGAGGGAGCGAGCCATCAGCGTCTGGGCCTTCTGGCTGAGATGGAAGCAGTCAGCACTGAAGAATGAGCGATCTGCACGGCCATCCTGTGGAAAAGTATGTTACATGTATGAACTATTCTTTATCAATCAGAGCTGTAAAATGTAGGACTGCACTAGGTAGGAGTTTGGCCCATGTAATAGGATGCAGGCTGCAAAAAAGGAACTATTAACTAAAAAAAAAAAAAGTAAAAAAAAAAGAAAAGAGAAAAGGACTGTGTGGCAACAACTACACAATTTTTGAAGCTTGTGTCCTAAAATCCAGTTCTTCATTAAAAAAAAAGAAAACAACCAAAAAAGCCATCTCTCTTTTTGTCTTTGGAATTTAGGGTCTCAAATTGAACTCTATTAACTAGATAATGTCGAAGGAATAGTTCAAGATTTTGAGAAATACAGAAGTAATATATTTGCTGTCTTGCCGAGAGTTAAACATGAAGCTGACACCAGCAGCCAGTTAGCTTAACATAAATACAGAAAACAGGGAAAACAGCTAGCCTGGCTCTGTCCAAAGACAACAAAATCTGCCTACCAGCGTACTTACTAATTAACATGTTACATGTTGTTTATTTAACCCATACAAAGAACATTAACCAGTACAGACAGAGCCATGCTAGCTGTTTCCCCTGGTTTCCAGTCTTTGTGCTAAGCTAACTGGTGGCTGGATGTAGCTATATCATACAAACATCTGAGTAGTATCAATCCTCTCTTTTAACTTGCCGCAAGAAAGCAAATAAGTGTATTTCTTAAAATGTCCTTTGAAAGTGAGCTAGCCAGACAGCAAATGGTTTTGTACATTGCCTTTACATTGAAGTAATGGCAAAAACAGAATATCAACAAATTCCAAATTTGATTAGTGTTAACTGACCACAATTTTTTTGCTAAAACACTGCCACTGTGAGTCACTGTCATTATTCTGGTGCTAAACCTGTAGTTATGTATTGGATAAAGTTGATAGACCAAACTCTCATGAAGTCAGTGCAGCCAGTCCGCATGTGAAAGACAGAGCTTTGTTATTGACCGGCAGTCTGGGGACGACGATTCTTCTGAAAAAAGGCTGGACGACCACGGTGAAGTCTGAGCGGGTGTCATACCGGCCTGACTCCACAAGCTCATGCAGTAAACGCTTAAAGAAAGAAAGAGAATGTGTCAATGCCTGATGATGAACTGGGCTGTTTCAAAAATCATACTGTTTTTTTGTGTCTTTAATACCTGATAGTTTCTATTGATGTCCTCCACCTTTTGCAGAGCTTCAGAGTTGGGCATTGGCAAAATAACACAAGGACACAGAATACTGGCAAAGAAGGGATACCAAGGTGTTATACCACTGTTTATGATTATGTATTAGATTTTTTAATATCTCAGTGAGAATTTGAAAAGGCATAGAGAAAAGTGATACTCACTTTACGAGCCAAGTTGGGCATTTCAGTGAAGTGTCGCTGTGCATTTCTCTCAGTGGGATAATATGGAGAGGCTCTACTAAGTTCACTAGAGCCCGAGGCATCTGATGAAGACAAGTTCATATAATGCTCACAATCTATGGAAGTAAATAAAATGTAGCTGCATGTCTCTCATTTTTTACCTCTTTGTGTAGATAATCCAGGCTGTCTCGAACATTACGAATATAATTCTCTTCAGAGTAAAGGAGCTGTAAAGAAACGGAAAGCATTTTCAGGTTTGTGTCTTTTGGCCCTTCCAAGAAATTATTCATGAATTATTACTTAACATTAGTACTCACAGAGTTGTAGCAGTGGTCACATATGTCATTTCCACCAATAAAAAGGGTGATCACCTTCCAATCTAATTCAAAATTGATTCTCTGTACAAGAAAGAAGAATGTGAGGGAGCGTGAGTGGTATGTACATGATTCTGTCCTAGTCTATGAGTAAGTACATCTCCCTCCTTGGAAGTAAGAATCAAATTCTACATGCGTGTTTCCTAGATTTGCCAAATTTTGACTTTTATAAAAACGGAAATGTCTTCACTATTGTTATCGTCCAAAGCGGATGTAACATATGCAAGTGCAAGAGGATTTTATAGTGGAATTAGAAATTTACTTAATTTACTTACTTAATAATTACAAATTTAAAAATAGGTAAAAAATAAATAAAAATGTATAAACTTACAGAGTCCTTCTTCATCCTTGCCACCAGGGCTCGCACCTGTGTTGGTATGTTTCTTAAAACACACACAACATAAAATATCATGATGCAATGGCAAAGATTTTTCTCAGTTAAAAACACATTTAATTTTAATAAATATATTCATACAAATTCTACTTTCTTTCAGCTATAAGTAAATAATAATAATAATAATAATACTTTTGATTCAAGGTCCAGAAAAAGCTACAGTAGTAAGAAGACCTTAAAGTGATGGTTCGGAGTAATTTCACCCTAGGGTCCTTTGCACCATGACCTCGAGCCAAACACCCCCCCAGAAGCTTTTTTCACCTGGGTCGAACATTGGGAGAGTTAGCGTAGAGTAGCGTTAGCCGCTGAATACTTATAGCGCAAGAGGGCTAAATATCCGAGGTCGGTCTCTTAACATTACCCCACTAATAATGCCCGAAATGATACCAAACGTCTACAGTAGTAGGTTATGCTCTCATAAAACGATGGATTGTAAAGTTTGTAAGTACACCAGAAGTTTGTGTAAATAATACTTGCCTGCTGGCTTCTGCTCTCTGCTGCTGCTGCTGCTGCTGTAATAAGACGAGTGCTTAGGGACGTCTACAAATTACAACACCGAAAAGAGATGCAACAAAAATATTTATTAATTTAACTTATTTTTTAAAGTAAGTGCTGTAGAATAACTAGCAGGAGACAAGTTATAATTGAGGTAAGTTTGGAGACATTACCTTATTTAATCATTAAATTAATAAATATTTTTGTTGCATCTCTTTTCGGTGTAGTAATTTGTAGACGGCCCTAAGCACTCTTACTGCCGGTAGTAACAGCAGCAGCAGCAACAACAGCAGAGAGCAGAAGCCAGCAGGCAAGTGTTATTTACATACACTTCTGGTGTACTTACAAACTTTACAATCCATCGTTTTATGAGTGCATAACCTATTTGTACTACTGTAGACGTTTGGTATCATTTCGGGCATTATTAGTGGGGTAATGTTAAGAGACACTTCGGATCCATTAGCCCCTGTGCTAAGCTATTCAGCTGATAACGCTACTCTACGCTAACTCTCCCAATGTTTGACCCAGGTGAAAAAAGCTTCTGGGGGAGTGTTTGGCTCGAGGTCATGGTGCAAAGGACCCTAGGGTGAAATTACTCTGAAGCATCACAGGCAAGATTAATATAGTCTAGTATATTTCCCATCTTCTCCTTCTTTATTAAATATAAAAACTTATGGAAATGACAGGTTTTTTATTATTTTATATGGCTTTCTTTTCCTGTTTATGTTAAAACTAAAGTATATGTAGGTATTGTAAAAATTTAAAGTTAAGTATAAATATGAACATTCACACTAAACTAATATAAACTTCCATTGGATTGTAAGGTGTGTCTTTTTTAAGAATAGTTTAGTCATTTCACTAAGCTGTATTTAATAGTGCAAGGAAGATGTGTTTTCATGCAATCTAAAATATGAACTACTCAATTGACAAAAAATAATATGTCAAATGGATTTGGTTAATAGTTTTGATGCATGTATCTAAAGTTTCTAAGCTCAAGTCAGCTTCATTCTTATAACATAACAGGTATTATATGATTAAAAACAGCTAAGAGGCTGCAGAACTTGCCTCTGATTGGACTCACTTGCTCTTAGCTCCTGCTACAGCCTGGTTAAGGAATGCCTGAGGAGTTTGCTCCTTGCCCTTCCCAACAGAGTAGCCCGTCAGGTTGTGGTTAAAATGTTTTAAGATGTCTGTTATAACAAAGAAAATAATTATACAAATCCCAGAGCAGCAAAGACTAACCTTAACATGTTATCTGAAACAGAAAAAAGTCATTAAGAAGACTCACTGGGCAGCGTGGTGACAGTTGTGAGGTTTTCATCTCCACCAATACTGCAAAAAACACAGAATACAACATCAAAATTATGACTTAAAATTACTTTCAAGACACATACCATAAGCGTTATGTTGCAATGTTATAGTGTGATAGTTATGTTGGAAAGTCCTGACTTACCTCCAGGATAAACCTCTGTACTGACTCAGGACGTCCAGGACGTTGTTAGGGCTGGATGCGATACCGTTCCCTGCCTGACAGATAGAACAGGACAGTGTTTCAGTAACACAATGAAATAAGACAGTTAAGCTCTCAATATTTTACATATATGGGTCATTCAATGTGTATTAGCAATCATGCATATCATCTATTAAATCACACATCCATCTGTTATATCTTTGTAATATGACCAGCTGTTCTCTTGCACTTTTCAGACCCTTTGTTTATCTGTACAACAATATATTTATCTAACTCTAACTTATTACTGCACATAACTGACATTTACCTCTTGGGTACAAATATATCCAACGTAGATTTACTCAATTTTAATATCCGAGTACTGGTTGTACACTGCATTTTTAGTGTATGTTTGAGTTAAAGATCATGGTCCTAATTCCGAGATATTGTATTTAGTTATAACTTTCTATCCACTTGAAATAATGACAAAATGACTCACTGTCAGAGAGTCTCCCACAGCAGCCACCACTTTGATATCTCCAGGCCTAAGTTCATGGACTGGGAAAATAAAAAAAAGGCATCTCAGACCAGTCAGACCAATAATGTCTCTATGAATTAGACAGCACGGGACTTGCAGAAGGACTGTACATATAAAACTAATATCATTTGTGTAATTATATGAATATGGCAATAAAACTAGCTAAAAACACTTCATCGTAGGATCCAAAAATAAAGTACTACTTGAAGGAAGAAGAAGATTATCAGAAGCAATGTTAAATAAAACTTAAGCAAAATTTAAACAGAGATAGGCACAATACTAAAAATGATAAAATGGTTAAAAAAAGTGATAAATATACAGATTAGTGACAAATGAAAGGAATATTCAATATAAAGTGTGTTTTATATATATAATTATATACATCAGATAAATTGTATGTCAATATAACACCTTTGTTTTGTATTTCTTCATATTTGAAGTAAATAAGAGACTTTTGCTGGTTTTGCAACATGAAAAGCCCGTCTATAAAAAAATGGCACATGAATACAAATTATGAATACATTCTCCCTGCCCATTTCAATGTGATAAGTCCCCATAAAAAAAACAATATTTGTTTTTTTCCAGTCACTTGAGAGTCACCCCGGCGCCTGATAGATGCCTAACATGTAAGTGTAAACCATCTTACTGTACCTGAGGTGGGTGTGGAGGGTGAGGGGCTGAGGTCCTCACAGGGCATCTCTGTGCCTGTAAACTGACCGGACACACAGAGCAAATCCACAGTCAGAACTAAACAGGAGGCGTACAACACTGCCACAACCTCCATTCTGGCTCAATAACACACTAGACTCACTGGGAGGAGGAGAGGAGAGGCATCGCTGTGGTGATATGAAGGAGAGTTTCCCTCTGTCCTCAAGAAGGGTCGATCCTTGGGGAGGGAGGTAGATAGCCGGAGAGAGGAGGAATAAGATAAAAGAGGTAAGTTGAGAAAGCAGTGTAGAATATTAGTTTGGCACACTGAAACCTCTCTTTAAGTAAAGTGCATCTAATAGCGCATTTTAGCATGCTGATTTAACTGCATGTGTGTGAGTTTGTAGCACAGTTACTCACCTCAGTTGGACATGGCAATGCGATGATCTTTCCATTGTCTTCTGTGTTATGTTGGCCACTTGTGGGCTGCAGCTGAAAGACAGAAAACTCATTGTCTTCATGTTTGCAACAGGGAGAACAATGACTGCGTGCATGTGTGCAGTGGCGAATTTAGTTACACAGTTTACATTTACTCAAGTACTGTACAAATTTGAAGTATTTGGGCTTTACTTGAGTATTCCCATTGTATGCAACTTTATATTTTTACTCCACTACATCCCAGAGGCAACTACTTTTACTGTACTACATTTGTCTGACAGCTTTAGTTATGTTATGGTTGTGTGTGTTTCTGTTTCCTGTTTTATTTTGTAGTGTGTTTTTCTCCTTTGTCTTGTCTTGTTTTACTTCCTGCCTTGTGTTTTCCCGCCTTTGTAATTGTCTGCCCCACCCTGATGTGTTTCACCTGTTCCTGAGTCCTCGTGTCACCTGTTCCTTGTTTCACCTCGTTACCTCTTGTATTTAGTCTCTGTGTTGCTTTGTCTAGTGTCAGATTATTATTTCTGTATTGTGTGTGTGTGTGTGTGTGTGTGTGTGTGTGTGTGTGTGTGTGTGTGTGTGTGTGTGTGTGTGTGTGTGTGTGTGTGTGTGTGTGTGTGTGTGTGTGTGTGAGAGAGAGAGAGTGAGAGTGTGAGAGAGTGTGAGAGAGTGTGAGAGAGTGTGAGTGTGTGAGTGTGAGAGTGTGAGTGTGAGACTTCCATTACGTTTTGGACTACTTTGCCTGCTGTATTCAGGACTCCTTTGTTTGTATGGATTTTATTATAGTAAATCCTCAAACTCACTACTTTTGCTTACTGTCTCTGCATTTGGGTCCGACATTCTCTGAATCCTACAACAAGTTACTTCTCAGTTTACCATTTTTCATACCATTCATTTCTATTTAAAACCATGTATCTCTATGATTAGGTGATTTTGAATTTGATTTGTTCTGTTAAACAATTTGATTTGTTCTGCTAAACAATTTAAAAAGCAATGTTACAAATATATAATGATCTTATAGAATACGATGCATTACTGTAGACTACCCAACACATAGAAAAGAGTTAAAATTAGCACAATATTAAACATCTACAGCAGTAAAATGCAATATACACAGTAATGCAGCATAAATACTTTTCCAAAAACATCATATATAAAAGTAAAACACTGAAAGGGAATATTTTACTGCAGAATGACTACTTTTACTTTTTTATACTTTTACTTAGTGGAGAATTTTCACAGTGTGGTATCAGTACTTTTAATTAAGTAAATAATCTGAATACTTCTTCCACCACTGTGTGAGTGTGTGTGTCTGTATGAGAAAGAGAAAGCAGGGGTTAGATTAGATTGCTTTAGGCCTCACCAGGTTTGTCCACATCTGCACCATCAGTTTATCAGTTTCTGGTGATGCTGACTTAGAGAGATGCTTCCCACTCTGTTAAAAAAAGAACATCAACAACATTGTACTGTACTTTAGATACATAAAGTACATCTTCAGTAAGATAACCACGACTGTATCTGTTACTGTCACACACTGTTACTTTGTTTTCATTTGTGCCATTTTTTTATTGTTGTAGACAACATGCTGACACGTCACAATAGGAAAAGGGTTTAAATGATAAAATCATGCTTTTCTTGATGTGACAAGTCAAAACGTCTGCTGTGAAAAATGCCTATTCGAGGAATCATTCTCACTATAAAAAATGAAAGGTACATTTTGTTATTTCAGATCTGTCTCTTAATAATTAATAAATCAGGAGTCAAAGGACACATCCTTTTATACATCACTGATTTTTGAGGCACTAAAGTTGTGTGAAAGATGAAGTTGTGCGAGTGAACTCACGGAGACAGATGTAAGGTCTGTGATGAAAGGTGCGTCCTGCACAATGACAGTGAAGTCATCTCTGTCATAGTACCAACGCTTCTTTACCATGAGCTCATCCAAAGACTCCTGGTCAGTGAAAAAGGAGTTGAGAAGAAAATTTCACAGCAGCTAAAAACAACCAAAGGACTGAATGATCAGATATTCTGGTATGAAGAATGGACGAACCTGTAGAGCATGACTCAACATGGCCCTCTGAAGTCTGTCTTCTCCTTCATTGTGTGTCTCCGTGCATCGACACATCCTGTCAGTAAAACAGATTGTTAAAACATTATATGTATATTACTATTACTACTTTGAGGAAGAAATAAGTATCAAATCACATATGAACTCACTTGTGGTGGAAACTACCACGCTCTCCATCCCACAATGCAACACTGACGATGGTCCTCTTCAGCTGCAACACAGTTAAGTGAAACAAAATGTCAAGTTTATGAACATTGGCAAAGCAGTTATAAAGACTGACAGAAAAAGACACTGTACACAATCTGAAATAATACCTGAGAGTGCAGCAGCTGCAGAGCATCATCCACCTCTTCAACCACGGCTTTAATGACAGACTGCACCTGCACACAAACACAGCAGTCTGAGACTTAAGTAACCTATTTATTAATCTGTCAAATGACTTTTTTTTTCTTACATCTGTCATGAACTGTTGAAAATGTACACTGCATTTCGAAATGATTCATTGTCAGGTAATAATAGACAAACTAGCAGCTATGAGGAAGTATTGTTTAATCAATTATTTCCCTCCCGTTTGCATTTTTAGCTCTGTGTTCCTTTTAGAAGCTGTTGGTCGTTTTGTAAATCAAGCTACGACATGTGCTAAATAGCTGAAATAAAATATATAATATCATTATTGAAGATGAAGTTTCTGTCGGAAAAACTCTATCAGCTTAGAAAAACATTTTTGACTCTGTATCTTCTGTTTGAGGCAACAACGTTTAAAGAAACAACTCTGTAAGCACACAATATATGCATTTTTTCCCTAACAAAATTTTGTGAGATTAATATTAAATCATATTGCTGTTTACCTGCTGCTGCTGCTCACAAGCACAGAGCTGATCCACCTGAGCAAAGAGAAGTACCAGCTTCCAATCTCTATCCATATCAACAGCCTGTAGTAGAAGTAAAACAGATAACATCAACCACTGTAAAGCCTTTTTATGCTTATGGGACTTTCTCCTTTTTTATTATTATTGATTATTTATCCTTATAAATATCCTTTAAAATGGGAGTGCAGACACTGGAGCACCTACCTGATTGTTTTGGAGGTAGAGGGACACTTCCTTTGCCTGCTCCACCAGTGTGCTACAAAGGAGGAAATAATTCATTGAAAGCAGCCTGAGATGACAGTAACGATGTTTCTCATGTGTCAGAAAGTGCTGTCTGTACCTGTGTTGAACAAACTGAGGGGCATACAAGTTTGTTTCATCTGAGAGAGGACTGACGAGTCCAGGATTAAACAGGGTCATCAGCTCTGATGGAGAGACATTAAGTTTAACACCAAAATCCAGAGCTTCTTTTCCCACGTGGCTTGTGGGTGAAACCACAGCAGAGCTTTGGCATATGCTCCATTAATAGTAGTAGTCAAATGACAGAAAATGTATCTGCAACAATTATGATATTTTAATTAATCATGTGTGCATAGGTCCTGTTTGTGCATGTGTGTATCTGGGCCTGTATGTGAATATATTTAACAACAGAGTGAAAAAATTGAATTTCCCCTTGCTACATACAAACGTCTACATTATGATTATTAATCAGAATTAAATGCTAAATCAACAACTGTGAACATCCTGCTTTGTGTCAGTTAGTATTTTATCTCTATGAAGTACAGAACCATTTATGTCATGAATGGCTTTCAAAAAAGATAACAGACCACAGGCCTGGTGGTGTGTGGCAAGTGAATTGGGGTTCATTGTTTCAAATTATCACGGTCGGTTAAGATATCAGTGTAGTAAAGATAGCACACAGTAGTGTATTAGAGCTTATATCAACCTCTTCTGATGAATTACACTGTGTATTAAGACAGTCAGCCAAGTTGCATTTTGATTTATCACCAGCAGAGTTACTGGAGCTTTCCCATTAAGCCTGTTTGAAGGCAGCGTAAAAAATGATAGTGAAGTAATTTACTCATGTTTAAAAAACAATTAAGTAAATTATTTAAGGAAAATATGGCTTTAGGTCCTGTTAACACTAAACAGCAAATTAAGACTTTGAAATTTACCTGTGAGCCTTGATACCACCATAGACAGCTCAGTGCTGCAGGAAAAGTAAACACCACAGTCTGATTATGTGTCTACATTGTTGAATTTTAGAACTTGTGGTGCAAATATCACATGGTTGAAACTAACTGCTGACCTGCGACGCTCACCTGTGCATGTGAAGTCCAATGGAGGAAAGCACAGCCACATCTGAGGGCGTAACGCTGTTAACTAAAAAAATATTTTAATAAAATCTCAGCACTGAGACACAGGGGATTTTGCTATAAATCAGAAATAAAATATGTTTGTAGTGGAGATACGAGGGTGAAATACAAAAAAGCATTGATAATCTGTTGGTGATATTTAGTATTAAGATCCTTTACTTCAGCAAAAGTAGCGATGCTACATTATAGAAATACTCCATTGCAAGTAGAGTCCTGCAATGAAAATGTTACTTAGTAAAAGAATGTACGTTTTATAAGCAAAATGTACCAAAAGTATGGTAAAAGTAACATCAGGTCTGTCAAATTAATGTAATGTAGTAAAATAAACAATACAATATTTCCCTCAGAATTTCAGTGGAATAGGAGTATAAAATGGCATGACATGGAAATACTTGAGTAAAGTATAAGTAGCTCAAATTTATAGTTTACTTGGTACTTGAATAAATGTATATAAGCTACATTCGACCATGTGTTTAGTGGTACAGAATAGGCATTACTATATACTGGATTACTGAGTAGTCCACTGAAAACCAATGATGGTTTTGTAAATCTAATATATAATTTTTTATATGATGTACACACTTCTGTGCACATTAACAGTTGGGAAAATCAACTCTTGTAACTTGTAGCCATTAATATATATCAGGTTTTAATAATCTGATTTACCATTTGAAGGGGCCGACTGAGAGGGGAACATCTGAGTGCAAGGCAGTCCAGTTACTGAAATCAGAAAGAGTACACCATTAGGAACATGTATATAATATACTGGATCAAATATCACTTTTAACAACTGAACAGCCATGCATAGTATTTTAAAGTGCCTGCTGAGCACAAAGCACATACTATACTGTAAATATTATTTTTCTTCAACTTGACCTTTACACTTTTCGCACCACAAACATGTCAAACACATCAAAACGTATGTCTCCATGTGCTCAGATCAAATATGTTCAACCCACTCCCACAAATATATTACACCAAGAAATGCTTATGCCATATTAGTGGATCAAATACCACTCTAAAACACTCATCACTTTTAACTGGTGCTGATTTTTTAATTGAAACCCTTTTGTTCCAGCTTCAACCCCTAAAATGATACTTAACAAGTTTACTTACATGATTTATAATGTTCACATCCTCTATAGAAGTATAAAACAGTGATTATCAGTTTCTCCTATGTCTGACCTGCAGCACAGTGACATAAGCGTTAAATTAGGAAAATAGTGGAAACCTGTTGTCCGTGTGAGCCCCAGGACTGTGATCAGAAGCAGCTGTGGAAGCATCATCTCTCTGATTTTCTCAGATTTGGTCCTCATGGATCTTTGCAGCCTTCCTTCCACTCTGCTCCCTTATGTTGGCGGTTATCTGTCTTTCTATTTCATTATCAGTTATACCTGGTCAGGATAACTGATATTGACAAATCATCAGTATGCACAGAGGGGAGGGACTGGCCTCCAAAGGACACGGCCATAAGGTTTTACAAGAAAACAATGACTGATAATGAAACTTTTATTGTAATCATGAGTGAGAGTTAACTTCAGGGTGTTAATGTGATTTGTATTTCCGGAATATCCAAGAATATCTGCTTTAAACGACTACAGATATAATTTACATTACAACATAATAACATTACTGTAATCTTCGTGTTTACCAAATAACATTGCTGTTGGTAAGATAAATTCTGCAGTTACACTGTAATATACTACTACTACTGGACAGGGACTACAGAGATAATCAAGACATGTAGAGTCGCAAAAAGATGTAACTTTAAGGTTGTATAACATTTCTCTGCCAAGAGAGCACAACATTATC
Organism: Perca fluviatilis; assembly: GCF_010015445.1. Classification (NCBI taxonomy): domain Eukaryota; kingdom Metazoa; phylum Chordata; class Actinopteri; order Perciformes; family Percidae; genus Perca; species Perca fluviatilis. The sequence goes on along the minus strand of NC_053129.1, from coordinate 24,446,497 downwards.
TGTTTTGCTGTTAGATAAGAGAAGGGGCTAAGGTCTTTCTCTATTGACTATTAACAACGCACATTAATCTGTTTTTCATGAGGTCCCTCTAGTTTATTCTGATTCTGTCAAACAAGTGATTTATGATTGCTTTAAAACTTAATGCACATTTCAATCAGATTATTCCTGCTAACATTGGCATGACACACATTGCACACACTCTCATTTCTGTACAGTAAACACGTAGCTGGAGCCAGCGCCCTGTTTGCTTAGCTTAGCATAGCATAAAAACTGGGGGAAACAGCTAATTTGGCTCTGTACAACGGCAACAAAATCTGCCATCCGGCGTATTTTTCGGATACTATATGATCCAAAACTGAAGTGTAAAAATTTGTTTTTTATGTGGATTTACTATTTCCTAAACACCAAATATATGAGTCCTTGGCGTGTTGCCTTGAACCTCTCCATTACAACAATATATGGACAGGAGTCATGCCACTTTGTGGGCTGACTGTAACAACAGATGCATGGTGTGACAGGGCAAAACACCACTGCACAAGGGGAAGAAGAATATCTTGGTTAATAGCACAATAGTTGTAACTATCTCTTTTGTATCTTTTAGATATTAGGAGTTTAATGACCGAAAACAACACATATTCTCCAACCCTGCTCATTGTTGGCTTCATGTTAGATAAGTTACATACATTTGGAATAAATGGACTAAGATTTCTACACACAATTTGATTTTTTTTTTAAGAAAATGGTCTGACAGAACCAGTGTAAGGATTAGAAAAAGCATTTGTAAATTTGGCGAAAGTTTATGAGTACATTTCAGAATTTGTTGGAAAGTGGGTGGAAAGTTGTTTGTGTGATGCTACAACTCCCTACTGAACCTTTTGTGTTGGGTATTTTGTCCCATAATTCAACATTTCTATTTATGTCAACCTAATTGAAACAGTGGACTGAAAAGTATTTTCTTTTAAATCTCACTGTGCATGAAGATGATCTGCTTTCTTAATATCTCCATAATGTCATCATGACAAGACAGCCAGAGAAACATGTTTATTTTTGTTTCATAACGATGCTTCAATGTTGTATAACTCAACTATCTCGTATCTCTTCTCTGATTAGAGAGGTGATAGATGGCCCAAAGGAAGGGCAAAGAAGTTAAGAAAACAACTAACCAGATTTTTTACTACTGTTCTTATGTCATGAACTGCAGACGTAAGTACTATATTATTAAATCAATTGAACAGCTGTAGTCACACACTGTACACATTTAAAGGACTTAGCTGAGGTTTGGTTTGTACTTAAAAATGTGCAGCCATGATCTCTCCACTGTGCCCTTGTGGCTCCCAGCAGATCTTAAATGCTGCAGAACTATGAATGTTGTCTGTCTCTAACCGAAGAGTCGACTGTAATCATGATTGCCATAATTCAGATATGAGGTCGCGCTGCCTTTACAGTCTGTTATCTTCCCTCAAGGACATTTAGTCTGCATGAACCACCTGCTGAAGCATGGCTTTTATCTCTCTCATCTACTCTAATCTTTGAACAGGCTTACATGGGCTGAAATGTATGTCCTGTAATTACACTTCTGTATATGAAAAATCACCATGACATGTCATCCTCGTGATCTGTACAAATGAACTAAAAACTGATGGGCCTGATTTGACCTGGGATTAAAGCACTTCTTTCTTCCTTCTTTGTTTCGAGAAAAGGTGCAACAGACGAGGATTTCATTAAAGATCTTTAAACATCTGACCACAAACAAAATTGGTACCTATTTTGAAGCCTGAGACAGAGAAAATGGTGTTTCAGGTAAGCTCTTGTAGCTGGAAAAAAGATAAATCAAGTGAGGAGATGGTGCTTGAAAAAAGTGCTTAGTGCTCTGCTGTTTATCAAACTGCTAAAAGTAAAATCCTTCACTTTTATTCAGTCTTCTAAACTTAACAATCAAAGCTATAATGTAAAAAAGCTGCAGATGTTTCTGAAGTTTGTGCAGATCCTTGACATCTGTACAAAAACAGAGGTGAGTATTCAGCTTCTGAGACATGTTTTGGAGTGACTGTACGGAGACTAACTACTATTTCCACAGTAAGTCTTTTCAGTGTATTAAAATGAAGTATCAAAGGAGGGAATAGACGAAACAAAAATAAATAACACCAACTGGAGCGATAGACCACTGGATGGATATGTTACTGTTACTTTTCGGGCTGCTGAGAGTGCACAAACATGATTTGTCGACAGATGCAGTCAGTCATCCTGGAGGAGAGAGATGGCTTTGCGGTATTTTGGGACATTCCAAATCCCTTGGCTCACTGTTAAGGTAAAAAGCTTTGAGGTTTTAGAACAATCTGGTGAAGACATAAAAAAGTCATGGGAGGATGGGGAGTGCATACAGTTGAAAGCAAAAAGCTTGCTGCTGGTAGAAGTGGAGCAGGACAGCATGTGATTAAAGGGGGTTGACGGTCAAGCCTGTTGGATTTTATATTACACCTATCTTTTGTCTTTTTGAAAATATGCCATGTATGTAGGTAATTCAAACTTTTGTTAATCTCAATCTGTTACTTGATAATAAGTACTTGTATATAAATATATATATATATATATATATATATATATATATATATATATATGTGTGTATATTGATAGCTGGGTAGCACATCGGAAGGTGTGGCCTGTGGTTGTCTTGAGCAATGCTGTTCTATAATAATTAATAACCAAGTGCACTTTCTCCTGTTTCTCCCGCTTTCTTTATCTTCTTTCCAACAGGCTGTTGACTCTGGTGAAGTCACTATGGCTGTAGTGTATTTATTTACCTTTCTGCAACATTAAATAAATTACACAAACTAATTTTCAACACCTGAAAATCCAGGGACTGATCTTGAAGGATAAGGCTGGCATTGTTCTATATTTTCCTATTTACAACAAATCCCATAAACAAGACCCAAACCAATAATGTGTTATAATAGTCTGTCTCTCAATGCTCTCTGACGTCCCTACCCGGCCTATGGCACTCAGCCCATTGGTTTCTATGAAAGATGTAAATCTTCAAAAACTACAAGTATTTATTTGAAGGAAGACATTTCCTTTAACTAGGCATTGTAATGTTTAGCAAATATTTTTTAAGAACTTGTGCATATATTAGGGACTATTATGTGTTTTTAAACGTTTCTGGACAATAATGGAGCTCTGTGGCACAGAGGAATAAGCTATATCATGCTTTGGAAACACTGTACTTGCTATTGGGCTGAATTCATTAAAAAAAATACAGAGTATCACCAGACGTATTCTTTAATGTGTGTGACTAAACTGCAAACTCTTTCAGATCCAAAATCTTCTCTTCTATAGGTGTCCCCAATTTATTTCAATGCAGCTTAATTTAATCAGGAAATTCCATTCATTGTCAGCACAGCTTTCAAGGGAGTCCTGAGTGCAAGTATTCATGTTTTACGATTGCATAAAATTAAATTGTGGGTAGATAACCATCCTGGGAATTCCACCATCTGTGGGTTAGTATGCTCTGCTGCCCCCTAGTGGCCAGCTTCCAGAGATACACGGAAAATACCAATAGAAAATACTAGGGAGACTGCGCATTTAAAATAAAAGCATAGACCTTGTAATTGAATAGAAAAAAATGGTTACAAAAAAAAAGCATGGCGTTGTAGACTCTAGTGTTCGGTAAAGACTCTACTACAAGTTTAAGATGATGAGTGTGGCCGTTATCATTACGTTTTTACAATGTTAAATGGCCTTGACCAATAGAAACATCAGCAGGGAGTTTTTTTATACTGTTGATGTAGTTGTGTCACTTAAATAAAGTTTAAAAAAAATATAATAAATAAAAGAATATTTAGTCTAACGGAACATCGGGGCATGAAAAACAAACACACCTCTCTGTAACGTCGTCTCGCGCTGCATTCTGGGAAACAAAGCCAGTATGCTGCCAGGCAGGCAGGCAACCCGACTTACTTGATGATGTGTAGCTAGCTGTTAAGGCAACGCTCCTCAAACCGCACTGGATACTTTGGTTAACGTTAGTTTTGACGGCATGTAAAGTGAGCAGGATAATCGACTTCCTTGCCTCTTGGACAGACACAAATCAGAGCAACAATGGCCGTCGGTGAGTTTACCCAGTTTAGCATGATAGGCTAATGTTAGCCGTCGTTTTTAAGTACCGTTATAAAATGTTAGCTACATAAATAAGGCTATAAATGATATATGAACAAACCCCTCTCTAAAATCCTTCAGAATAGAGATAGGAATAAAACTGGAAAGTACGTGCTACTGAAGTAGAGATTTGCTGGCTCAAAATATGAGAACAAAACCTACAGGTGAAAAGGTTTAAAAAAAAAAAATTAAAAAAATAAATAACTTTAACAAACCACTATGAAATTTCCCCAGTTGGATACTTACATTAAGGCAATTATTTTTTGTATTACAAGTTTTCTAAAGTTGTTTAAATATACAAATGAGGCTTTAGCTAATGCTAACTTTTGGTGAATTAAAGGAGAACTCTACAGGCGCAAATAGACAAAGTGTGGTAAAATAAATACCTAAATGTGTATTTTGGATGTTTTTTTTTGTTCAGTTTGAAAGAAGACATGTTATGAAAGCAACATAGCCCAAAACCTCATACCTGAAAACATGTTTTTGCCTGTAGTGTCTCCCCTTAAGTTACCGTTGTGACTCAAAGCATTTTCACCCTGTCTCTCCTCAGAAAATGTGAGCGTGGCCTTTAAACTGTACTGTCTGACAGTGATGACACTGGTGGCAGCTACATACACAGTGTCACTGCGGTACACAAGGACCATTTCATCAGGAGATCTGTACTTCTCCACAACTGCTGTGTGCATCACTGAGGTCATTAAATTAATACTGAGTCTGGGGATGCTGACAAAGTAAGTGTTGGTCACTGTTACACCTTTCACCACAGGATATACTTGAAAAAAATACTCTGAATATGAAAAAAAAAAAGTTTTTTACAATTTGTAAGGGACCAAGTAACCTTCAGTGTATACAAGAATGATAAATAAGATCTCACAGCCTAGAGGTAGAGGGACATAAACCACATCGAAGGATAATGTGAAACACCGCAGTCCATGTGTATTTTGATATTTGTTCTCAATGAGAGAAAGTATTATTGGTAACAACAGGGATCAGGATCCTATAAGAACATAATTTGTTCTCCTAAACCTCAGACCTTAAAGGCTTTGTATTACTTGTCTGCTGACTTCAGAACAGGACATGGTTTCCTTCTGGAATCTCTTCAAGCAAACCTTATTTGTATAGCACCTTTCATGCACATTCATTCAATCAATCACCTATAAAGCTAAGCACACTCCAAAATACATTACAATAGTAATTGTAGTCCAATAATACACATGAAAAATATGTGTCCTCTGTGCCTATACACATACACATTCAAAAACAGCGATTCAATAACTGACAGTATTTTTGTCTGTTTAAGTGAATAGTCTTAAGTATTTACACTTCTTCCTCATCAGTCTGTTTTTTATGCCTCCTCTGCCAGAGAAACAGGGAGCCTCACCAGACTGAAGAACGCTTTAGTGGAACATGTCTTCTTTAGCCCAAAAGAACTGCTGAAGCTGAGCGTGCCCTCCGTAGTGTATGCAGTTCAGAATAATATGGCCTTTCTTGCCTTGAGCAACCTCGATGCAGCAGTTTATCAGGTATGAACTGAATCCTATTTTTAATATGTTCAAATGAGTGTACAATATGTACACTTAATACAGTTGCTGGGTGTGGATGTGAACCTTTTGTGTGTTTGCTGCACTCACTTACTTTGTGGCAAAAATAAATATGAGAGCTAATACTAACAAATATTTTCATTATCAATGAAACTGCTGATTGTGATGCTTCAAATGTCTTGTTTCAAACACAATGACAGTAAACAGATAAAAGCAGCAAATCTTCTGGAGAAGCCAGGAAATAGTTTTTGTCCAAAAATTCACCAGTCTATTAACATAATAGCTGCAGATAAGTTCTAATAAACACAACTGTTTAGTAGCTCTTTTACTATTTCTTATTCATTTATGGTGAAATGAGTGTACAGTAGAGTAATTTTAGCAGTCTCTATAATATCTACAGTATGTGTTAAGGTGTATCGGTGAGTTACTGAAAAGGAATGCTCAGTTCACCTTCTCTATAAAAATAGGTTTTTAAAAAAATCAATAGATTTTAGACTTGTGTTTTCCTGTGTAGGTGACCTATCAGCTGAAGATCCCGTGCACAGCCTTGTGTACAGTCCTCATGCTGAACCGCTCTCTCAGCCGGCTGCAGTGGTTCTCTGTCTTCATGCTCTGTGGGGGAGTAACACTCGTTCAATGGAAGCCTGCAGAGGCCACTAAAGTTCAGGTGGGGGTGGCATAAGTTAAAATTTAAATGTTATAACAATCCTGCTGACTCAATAATTTATAATCTCTCCTGTGACTTGTCTTATTATTACCTGTATTATTACCTTAGACTGCAGGTGGTAATTCCTGTCTGGTGGCTCATGTCATTTCTTTTTCCCCCCAGATTGAGCAAAGTCCTTTTGTTGGGTTCGTTGCCATCGCTATTGCTGTTATTTGTTCTGGATTTGCAGGTAAAGTCTGCAGAAGGTTCTGTGGAAATGACTGTTATCGATTTTCAACTTCTTGTCCAATATTGATTTAGATACCACACACACAATACAAATAATAAAGTATCTAATATCTATTTCACACTAATGACCAAGGTCGGACCAGGGTTATCTGACCCGTGTTCAACCCTTCTTTTGTCAATTCCAACCAAGCCAGTCAACATGGGTTGATCCCTGGTCATGACAATTTAGATATGATCTGCCTCACAACCTGAGAGCAATACATACAAATTTGCTCACGTGCTGGAAATGATAGGTGGGGTTAAGTTGCGCTGCGAGCTAAGAGAGATAAAAATAGAGCAAAGAGAGAGTGGAACAAGCTTTAAATGAGAGAAATAAAACAGTATTTTCTGATTGTTTCACAGCAGTTGTGTTCTAAAGCACAAATAAATAACAATCAAACACTCAACAGATGATTTTGTGGAGACAGATGCTCTTTTCTACTTAGCACTTCATTCATTTCAGATTCAGTAGTAAACAAAGACGTATACTCTAGTATCTAGTATCTAGTAGTAGTAGTAGTAGTAGTAGTAGTAGTAGTAGTAGTAGTAGGACAAGGGGAGAACATTGCTGTCGGCTTCCCAAGACCGAAAGAGAGAGACTTGCGCAAGCAGAGAGAAGCGCCGTAGTGCTGTGACGGAGAAAAGGCACAGTCAGACAAAATGTGCCCTGGAGACCTGGGAAAATTGTGTCACGACTGTGCGCCTCAATCTCCAACAATTGACATAATTTGTCCGTGCAATTTACATTGAAATCATTGACCCCTGATTGTGAAAAGGGTATAAACAAACACTGCCAAGGCATTTGTAATCATGTTTTTAACATTATTTGAGCTACCCATCGCAAAATATTTTAGTATTTACTTGCCCTAATAGTTTTGTGTCTACTTTCTAAATTGAGGTGTGTACTTTGAGAAGGTGTTGAAGAGCTCAGACACGTCTCTGTGGGTGAGAAACATCCAGATGTATCTGTCCGGTATTGTGGTCACCCTGATTGGTGTTTTCATGAATGATGGCGAGAAGGTCCTGGAGAAAGGCTTCTTCTTCGGTTATACGCCCTGGGTGTGCTTTGTAGTATGTAAGTATGACATAACCTTTTTCTATCTGAATTCACTTTTCTTCACAGTATTTTTAGCTAACACTGCTCTTTGTGCTTCCAGTCTTGGCCAGTGTGGGTGGTCTGTACACGTCGGTGGTGGTGAAGTACACAGACAACATCATGAAGGGTTTCTCTGCCGCAGCCGCCATCGTTCTTTCAACTGTGGCGTCCGTCCTCTTGTTTGGACTACAGATAAGTACGTTTGTTTCTCAAAACCACATTGAATACGTTTACATGCACATAACATTCCGTTTTTTGCCCTTATTCCGAAAAGAGACGATATTCCGACTAAGCTGTTTACATGGCTAATGAAAATGAATATTCCCGTTTACATGTAGCCGTGCAAAATACAATTTTTTTTTCGTAGTTTACCAGCGGTGGCGGACTTGTTGGACCGTGCGAACACAGCATCCCTCTTTCATTCAGCTTCTTGAAAAGGTCGCCGTAGCGATGTGTGTGCATATCTAAAAACCTGTTGATATCCAAGTCTTTGATAATGTTTTAAAAGTAGCTGTGTTCCTTCTTATCGGGTCTGCAGCCTTGCAAACTATTGGCTGGTTGGTTTGTGTACAGCAACCATAGCAACGCACAGAGCTGACCATAAGCCGTAAAACAGGCAAGAGGTCGTAAACTGGGGTAAAAACTCAGATTGAGACGCATATTCTGAATGCGCTGTATACATGTCTAAAGAATGCTTCTAAAACCTGAATAATACCGGAATACCCCATATGTCTTAATCGGAAAATGCTATATTCGGATAAAGGCCTTATTCGGAATATCCAACTGGAGTATGCCATTTACATGACCTGTATCAAATTCTGAATATTGTCATATTCGGAATAATGGTGTGCATGTAAACGTACTCACTGTTGGTATATTGATTTATTATTCAAGTTTTTGCAGTCCTTCTGGCTCATCAGGCGATGGTATGTTTGTGGCTTATGATTGTCAGTTTTATTTGTATAGCCCAATATCACAAATTTGCCTCAAGGGATTTCACAATCTGTACAGTATACAACACCCTCTATCCTAACATTGTGGCTCAAGACTTGTATGTTTGGATACATTTAATAGAAGCCTTTGTTTAAATTGAAGCAGAGCGTATCTGAATCATGCAAATGCACTCATGCTTGTCACTAAGCTTGAGAGATACCAGAATGCAGATTGTTTTAAACAAATCTTTGTAAATCAATAATAAAAATTAAAAAAACACTACCAGTGCACACTTTTTTTTTTTTTTTTTAAATTAAAAAATGTCTCATTTTGCTTTACTTTCCCTCTTGTGCAGCACTCTCGTTTGCCTCTGGAGCCCTGCTGGTGTGTGTTTCCATCTACCTGTACGGACTTCCAAAGCAGGACACATCGAAGCTGAGCCAGAAAGACGCAGACACCGAATCCAAACAGAGACTGATCACTGTGTAAGTCACCGATTTGCAGCAGAGGAGTCTGTCAGCTTCAGCCATGCTGGAGCAAAAAGCACTTTGTTACTCTTATTTCGATGCCTCCATTTGTCTGTTCTAGGGTGCGTGTAAATATCACAACTCCTTATGTATTAATATTAACAGTATTATTTGTAGTATTTGTTTTTTCAATCGGTAATTAGTCTGTTTTACACAGTGTCTTAATGTTAGTGTCTTATGTCCATATCACATAGTGTGGATTTTGAATGTGCCCAACTCACAGGAAAACATACTTGGATGAGAAATGACTGCATGTGTGATTATGTTTATAATATCATCTCGCCCGTGTCTGTCTTTTACCCCACAATGTCATGAACATTCAGTTGCCAGTTTATGTGGGTAAACATAGCCAAAACTAATGTATTCTACCTTCATAAAGGTTATAATGTTCAGTTTTTGTTGAAGCTGTTTAAGGGAGGTAAAGATTGAACTTGGTCCCGTTAAGAACAAGTCGCATAACACAGATAACATTCCCAGTTTCAGTGAACCAGTTTCACAGCCTGTCATTATCAAGATAATGACATTTGGGCCACTGCAGATGCACAATAGAAACCTTTTCGAGTGAGACATGTTTCTAGCTGTCAACAACAATCAGTATGAAAACCACGGTAATTATGAAAATAGGCATGGGCCGGTTACCGGGTTCAAGGTATTCTGCGGTTTGAAAAAGTGTGTCTAAGGTATGAGCTGTTTTTTTTATAGTTTGAGTCTTCAAGGACAGAAAGTGCAGTTTAGAAATCCCTCTCCCTGCCAGTGTGCGGTGTGTTTCAAAATAAAATACATTGTGTTCAATGGAAAAGTTTTTACCCAGACATTTAAAAAATAATACATTTATAGCTGTCATCGCAATACCTTGAAAACGTGATATTTTTGCCAAAGGTTACCATACCGTGAGAATCTTATACCAGCCCAAGCCTATATGAAAACATTGTTTCACTAAGGAATAACTTGCTTTAATCACGATCTGAGTGGAAAATACTTGAGACAATTGTAGGAAAAGCAAATGCTTCTGATGAATTTATTCTGAAAATGCAATGCTTTTTATTTACAGTACAACTTAACTAAAGCAGTATGGTACCTACAGCAGTTATAAAAACAAAACAAAAAAAAACCCGATAAATTAGTTTTACATTTTATCAACTGGTGTGATTCCGAGGATCCTCATCCCGTTGGCCAGGACTGAGCAGGCTCCACTGAACAGTTGTAACCTTGCCTGTTGACATTTAGCAAATCAGAACCTTTTTTTAAATATAGGTTTAATTATTGCAATTAACAGATTTTTCATTTGTTGTAAAGTTCATTTACAGGCAATCACTGATGTTAGCTTAAACTAAAAAAAGAATTCTGTACCTGCGTTCAGGCTTTTTTACTCATTAATGCATTAAAAGGCAGATATTTCTGTACCATGATGCGGACGTTGTGCTGAGAGGTATTCCTTTTATATTTCAGAATCTGAAAGAGTGATTATTTTCAAATTGCAAGACTAGGACATTATTAGCGATGTCTTATACCATGAAAACAAAATCTGTAACCACCTGTAAATGTTTCCAGCAAATGTATTCAGCTGCTGCTAATTAACACAACTACAAAATTAAAAGCTAGACTGTTGTCGGGTTAATGTGTTCTCTACATGCCAATGTGTGTACTGTGTGTACTGTGTATACGCGACCAAAGATGGCTTCCTTCAAAAGTCAGCACTGTCCTGTTTCTAATTGATGTAACTTGTAAATTGACTTTTCTCCCACTGGCTGGTTTTGAATCATTTGATCAGATTATTTTCTTGTAGAAATAAGTTTGTTATGCTTGTTACACAATGGTACTGTGTATAACTGTATATTAAAAGCAAGACTATGTAATGCTTGAAAGAAGAAACAACACTTTTCTTAAAATGAAAAGTTCTATTCATAAGCAATATTCATTTTTTCTTCATTTATCAGTTTAATTGACTCTGAGGTTTTGGCAATACGGCCTCGCTTGGTTTGGTGTAACTGGTAGCTTATGGTGGTTAATGTTAGCTCGATATTGTAGGGTGACTGACTCACAGTTAAAATGTCTTGCTTTAATACTACTCAGACCACCAATACAGAACTAGAGTTTTATAATAATCACAATTTGATGAATTTGATATTTTCCCAATCCAAACCTGCAACAGAACATCTTAAATTAACTGCAGATAGGATCAACCCATGTGTGTTGTTTATTTATGGTAATTGCTTTAATGTCTTGTGTGGTAAGGATTTACTGATTGTACAGTCAATCTTCCTACCTGTGCAACATCCTGCTTGCTTCCTTTGACTGGCAGCTCTCTATGTGCTGAAGCAATCAGGTGGCTGGAAGAGAGTTAATACATCAGAGTACACAGTTTAACTATAACACCTTTATGGTAACACTGACTACAATGAGCCAGTTAAACGTTGCAGCAAAAGTTTCCCAACGCCTCAAGACTAACATCCTGTTCTTACCACAGCTTCAATAAAAAGTTGACTAGGTGTTTGGGCTGCAGATCCTGGGCCGACTGGTACAATACCTCATCATAGCTGCAAAGAGCACGGAGTACAAATATTGATACAACACCGGCCAACTGGGACAACTTCGCTCATTGTCCGTTTGACGATATGCAGAACAAACAAAGTCGTGACATGTTTCAAAAAGTGGTTTGCTTACCGAAGGAGGTGCTGCAGGATGGTGATGCTCGTCTGGTCAAATAGAAGGGATGGATCAAATATAGCTGCCTTGGCGCCTTCATTTCTCCTTATTAAACTGCAGTAAGTAAGAACACCACAATAAAAGTTTAAACGAGCAACTTTATGAGCCAGCGTTTTTTTCTTGGTAGATATTTGGACAGTATTCATATCCAATACCATGCACATAGATATTGCAAACAAACACTAAACCAACATTAGAGGAGACCTAGGAACTTAAGTCAGTTGGTACAGTGTTTAAAATAAAAATGTTAGCTAACCTGATGTTATTAACTAAGTACTGGAACTTGATTACTTCTATTTTATGCCACTTTACACTTATTCTACACCACATTTGAAAGGCAAATATTGTACTTTTTACCCCACTACATTATTCTGACAGCTGTAGTTAATAGTTACTTTGCAGATTCAAATTATTCTACATGCAAAACATGATCACGTTATAAAATATGAAGCAATGTTAATTATTAAACAACCCAGCAGCATATTAAAGGACACATTTTCAGGTCTGTCTTAGTCAGGTGCACATATGAACATTGTTATGTTTTACTAGCGGTAATCATTCCTCCTGTTTCCTTCAAGTACTTAAATTTAGCTATCAACCAATTCCAACAAAGTTCTGCTTAAATGATAATGCATTATTAATAATAATCCAATAAAATAATACTCTAAAAGGGGTCATTAGTATTTTGATACAAAAGTACATTTTACTGATACGCTACCTCCAACAAAACATTACCTTTAATAAAAAAATAGTCAATTGATTAGGTGATCAAAGGAGAATGAAATCAACAATACAAAAGTAATTTATGAAGTAAAAACACCAAATGTGAGGATGTGCTTTTCTAGGTTTTAAATCATTGTGAACTGGACATCTGGGTCGGACAAAACAAGACATTTGAAAAAGTCACCCTGGGCTCTGGGAAAGTTTGGTGGACTATTTTATGACTTTTAAAGTCTATAGATCACGTGTCAAACTCAACGTGGGCCAAATCCGGCCCCTCGCAAGTTTTGATCCACCCAGCATATCAATTTAGGTTCACAATAGATTTTGGCCCACCTAGTTGTGAGCAGAAACCAGAAAGACGGGAAACTCTTTTCAAACTGTAATTAGTTCAAAGCAGAATTTGGCAGATTTGGCGACTTTGAGACTCAGGAATTCCCACAGAAGCAGAGTGTTATCATATTTAGGCTGTGAAACAGGTTGCTCTAAAACATGTAATCATTGTTTTGCTTGATTTGCAAAACATAGGATGGCTAAGGAACTTTTTTTAGGGCTTTATGTCGACATAACTGTAAGTGAGAAAGCTATACGAGACATGCAATAATACAGTCAAATATGTTAGACTTCGATTGAATAAAAGCATGTCAATAAACTCTATATGTCTGGCCCCTGATGTGATTCTTACTTCCAAGTGTGGCCCTTAGTGAAGTTGAGTTTGACACCCCTTCTATAGATTAATCATAAAAACAATTATTTGTTGCAAACCTACCATAACAGAATTACACTACAAAGATTCACATAACTACATTTCCAAAATCAACGAGGGACTACATAACTACTAGAATTCGTGAAATAGAGTTTTGTTATTTTCAGCAATACAGACCTGCGGAGTCGAGCATGTGTGTACTGGAGGAAAACTCCTGTGTCTCCCTGAGCCTGCAGCATCCTGTCCCAGTCAAACGTATAGTCCGACAGCAGGGGACCTTTGAAGTCCTGAAACAGTCAACAGAAAACTAGAATCTCTCTCATCACACTGTGCAGACAAATCAGGAAAAGAAACAGTTGATTGTTTTGACTGAATACTAGCGTGTAGATGGAAGGTTTACAACTGTAACAATTCACCTGCACTATCAGGGCACTGATTCCAACTTTCTCTGCTGTGTCCTCTGCGTTGTCCATTTCCTTTGTTGCTGTGGAAAGACCGAGTCCGACCATTTTCTTAGTATTTGCCATTTTAAAGTTTTTCTTTCACACGTTTGCTTCCATTGCTATGACAACCACAGTAGTTTGGACTTGTCCATCAAGATCATGGCTGAAGAAATTTATAATGTAACATTACCAAAATGATCCCGATATAATGTAAAAATTAATTATTGTAAATTATACTGTAGTTGAGACAACTGGGAGAATCCACATTGAGCTGGAGGGGTTGTGTTAATTAAGACAGCGTGTCCCCAATTCCATACTACATACTCATTGAATACAGTATGTACTATACACTTATCTTTAAGTGTACTGTTTTTGCAGTTAGCATAAAAGAAATCAACATTAGTGTATACATACAGTAGTATACAAACCGGTTTATGTACGTTTTTAGGATACCACTGCCAATTAAACTTCACCAGGAGACAGCAAAATATTTTTTTACAAAATATAAATGCTGTATGCCATCCACAATACCTTTTAAATTCTTTCAGCTGTGAGCAGCTCCTTCATTTAATTTGTTCATTGCACTGTGGGAGAACATTCTCAATCAACAGCATGCTCAAAAAGTTTTTTGTTGGTATGCCTAATAACCAGTTTTGCACCTTTTCCAGTAACTGCACTAGACTTCCTAGTACTACTGTAAGAAATGGTGTTCTGGAAGAACAATGCCCTGTTGCATCAGGCAATCAGATAATCTCACTTGATGCTGTAAAGCAAACCCTGCGACTGAGACACTGTAAAATGCTGTGGAGAATAGTATAGTCTGCCAGTGCTTAGAGATATTGCTTTATCCTGTGAGATAATTATACAAATGTGTCAAAGTTACAATGGTGATTTTTATTGATGGTAAAATTACTCATGCACCACCTATAAAGCACAGGTCCATATATAATAAAAAAAATCCTATTTGAGAAGCGCTTTGTAACTATGCGTTTTAAAAAGTGCTATACAAATATTTATGCTGCACAGTATTAATTGCTAGGGGTGCACCGATCCGATTAAGATCGATATCAGTCCCAAATATTGACAAAATAGCTGGATCGGGGATCGGAAAAATTAACAGATCCACGGGCCGATCCAGATTTGTTAGTTTTTTTTCCTCGGTCGCAGGTGTGTCGCATGCTGGAAGAGTTGAGTGTACAAATAAATAAAAATTCAATACAAAGTCTGGTGCCTTTAGTCTCTTCCACATGGTAGAAGGAATCTCGGTGCATCCCTCATATATGGGGAATATGAGGACACATGCAAATATACTTTTGGCACAGAGTCAAGCATGTTCTGTGGTGCCATATCGCTGCCTAACGTGTGACAGGCTTTACTTTTTGACTGGCTCATGTTGTGGAGCATCCTGGCCCGAGCTTCGTCCAGCACGTCCTCCAGAAACACCACCTCGCCGCTCCGGGTCTTCATGCCCCGCACCAGGCCGAAAGGTACATGCTTACACCTGCAACCGGTGGTGGAATACACATTTATATATTAAGTAAAAGCAGTTCCACACTCTGAAAATACTCTGTTACAAGTAGAAGTGTTGTATTAAACTTTTAGAACTATTATCAGCAAAAGGAAAGGTAGTCATTGTTAGGGCATAACCACAACCCTGAGAAAACCTGATGCTATCATTACTCGTCTAGGGGCTTCCAGGGCTTGGCTGCCCGTGCATATATCAATCTCTACAGATTAGTGTTCCGCTGCCAGGCTAAAAGGTAAGGTGAACAGGCCTGACGCCTCGCTGCCCTGGCGCTGCTCCGATCCATCACCCGGTTAGCCCACACTCTGATACTGGTTAGTGCTCCATTGACAGTTCGTTTAAAGATGCGGACAATCATTTTAACACAACTTAATGGAGGAAAACGGGAATCTAGCACGTCCTCCGTTGCTGCACTCAGAAAACATTTCAATATATACCAAATTCATCGTACTAGTACAGTGCCCGTTGAAAATGTGCCTGTTTGGAACGGGCCGATTGCTTGGCCTATGGTATTGCTGCTTGTAGAATACTTCAAAACCAAATTGTACCCCAAAATGACTTACAGGAGGACCCCAAACCACTTAATATGAAACTCCACTGTACAGCCTACTGCTGACTTACAGTGTAGGCTACGTCTTCATCAGAGGAAGACATTGTACTTCTATATTTACCTGACAGAACGTTGCAGATTCAGAATTTAATCACAAAATATCACAATGAAAATGTGGAGTAATCAGACAGTTGTCTCATGGCAGGCCGCTACCCACCTGGCCCGTTAGAGCTAATCAGCACCTATCTTCGTTAATCATTTGTGTGTGTGGGGGAGAGAGAGAGAGAGAGAGAGAGAGAGAGAGAGAGAGGTGTTGTCTTGTGTCGTATGATCATTAACGAATTTTGGTGTTCATTTCCATACAGACTTAGTGGCTTGACAGTTAACGATGAAGTAGGGGATTTGGATTTGGCGGGGGTATTTTGGCAACGGTAATGTTATTAGTGTTAGCAGTAGACTTAATTAACCAGACTCAGGGTGAGTGTGATGAAAACTGCTATGTCTGCCCGGTTCAGCTCTGAGATTATCTCACATTGCCCAGCACTGTGAAGGAATAATCTCCGAGATTAGGTTATGTTCTGCCTCTGTTTAGAAGTGTTGAATGTAGGCTACAGCTCACAGCAACACTGTCTGCCTCTTGTTTGATATTTAGTGTTTGCAAATGGTTTTGTATTGAGTTTACCCTTAGCGAAATAATACACACTGAAAAGCCAGCATTATGTAGCGCCTTTTCCCCCCCCAACCTTATTCCACACAACAGTCGCGATGTTCTTTTCAGCTATCCGCTCATGCTCCAGGAAAGTGAAGAGAAGTTAGTTTGGTATAACCGGCAATCATGTAATGTTGGATGTAATGTAAGCAGGAAAAACTGTACTGGAGTCATCATGTTCCACCCTAATGGAGGAACATGATTAGCCTATCTAATCACCATCAGTTTGACAAGTGTGGTCTATTTAAAGGGGTGATAGAATGATTATATAGGGTATTTTACACTGTTCCTTAAGGTCTCCTAATGGGGTATGTAACATTGGTTGGGCTGAAAATTGCCCGAATGATATTTTATTAGGCCCTTAACTACCCTGTGAATATGGCTCTATTTGGAACAAGAGCTTTTCTTCCAAATATGGTATGCTCATGAATATTCAGAATGAGCTACGCGCTGATTGGTTTGAGCAAACTACATAGAAACACATGGGAGACTCGGCAGCAGGCCTCATATTTCAGACACTGCAAAGTTATACATTGTTTATCGGGCTATTTCGTTATTAAATTCACTTCTGATACTTTTTTAAGCGAGAAATCAACTATATAAAGCTCAAATATGGGCCGTTTTACGAAAATTGATGGTTAATTGCAAATTTGGTAAGACTGTGTGTCGGAGTTCAGCGCGGCCCGGTGCTGCCTCGCCCAGCCGCCCGGTGCCTGCTTCTCGCCGGCCTGCCTTCCTTCACAGACCCCGGCCTGCTATGAGGTACTTGGAGCTCGGTCACGGCTGGCAGCCCACAGCAGGGACTACCAACACCGCTGCCCTGACAGAGATCCAGGGCCTTCAACTCCCCTCTTCCTGCTAGCTAAATGGCCCGTTGTGTGAGAGTGAGAGCGCCGTCAGCGAGCTTGTTACACCAGCAATCTGTTACCACATGTTACACACATGCCACGCCACTTATACAAAATCTAATTAAAGGTCTTATAAAGCTAACAACGGTGTCCGATTTCAATTTAATGAATATTTGTGAAAACTAGGTGTTTGTTAGCTGCGACTGTCCCTTAGATCCTAGCTATGTGTAGCTACAAACCACGGATAGTTAGCTTCCTTTTCGCCTTAATTCGATTATATTTAGAGTTTGAATTTCGTCACGCCACTTACACAACATCTAAATATATGTCTTATAAACCTAACAACGGTGTCCGATTTCAATTTAATGAATATTTGTGAAAACTAGGTGTTTCGTTAGCTGCGACTGTCCCTTCAATCCTAGCTATGTGTAGCTACAACCACGGATAGTTAGCTTCCTTTTCGCCTTAATTCGATTATATTTAGAGTTTGAATTTCGTCACGCCACTTACACAACATCTAAATATATGTCTTATAAACTTAACAACGGTGTCCGATTTCAATTTAATGAATGTTTGTGAAAACTAGGTGTTTCGTTAGCTGCGACTGTCCCTTCAATCTTAGCTATGTGTAGCTACAAACCACGGATAGTTAGCTTCCTTTTCGCCTTAATTTGAGTATATTTACAGTTTGAATTTCGTCACGCCACTTACACAACATCTCCCTAAAGGTTTTATAAAGCTAACAACGGTGTCCGATTTCAAGATAATGAATATTTGTGAATTCCAGAGGAATTCTAAGAGGAGGCTAGCTAGCTCTCATTGATAGAGCTACATCCAGCCGCAGGCTCTATCAATGAGACTCGCGGACAAGCGGCGTTTATTTCCCCAATAGTTTGTTTAAATAACTCAACACATTATAATTACACACATTAAAAGATTAACTGGAACCTGTGGTAACAGATTGCTGGCGTAACAAGCTCGCTGACCGTGCTCTCACTCACACACACCGGGCATTTAGCTAGCAGGAAGAGGGGAGCTGCAAGCCCTGGAGCTCTGTCAGAGCACCAGCGTTTAGTAGTCCATTATCCAAAAACCGGTGACTTTGCGCGGGTATGGAGTGCTGTGGGCTGCCAGTCGTGACGGAGCTCCAAGTACCTCAGAGCAGGCCGGGGTGTGTGAAGGAAGGCAGGTCGGGCGGCGACGCAGCAACACAGGCAGCACCGGCAGCTGAATTCCGACACACATTTGGACAAAATTTGCAATTAGCCATCCATTTTCGTAAAGTGGCCCATATTTGAGCCTTACATAGTTGATTTCTCGCATAAAAAAGTTTCAGAAGTGAATTTTGTAATGGAATAGCAGAGATATGCGCGACCTAGATTCTGAAGACTACCTGATCTCAGGTCAGTTGTGTAGCCTATGTAAATGTTGGGGCGTGACCGTTCTCTTAATACACCCATGGGCTGACAAAGGTTCCGGTTTTTGGGAGGTTGACGTCAACTTCCAGCTTTGTTGGGATTCGCCCGTTTTCAGCGGCAGTTTCAAAATATGAAATTTTCATAGTAAAGGGGTGTCAGTGGGACTTTGAGCTTCTATGTATGTCCTATTTACCCACCGAACTGTCGTTATTCAACTATGACAGGGTAAAATCGGTTTTGCATTCTATCACCCCTTTAACATATTAGTGCACGTGTCGGACTGTGATTATTAATATTGAAGAAGGCCTGAGGGACGAAACGTCATCACTTATTTCGTACTTTCATGTGTTGTGTTCAGGTGTTTTGCGTTCTACCTGTCAGCCCAAGAATGTCCCATAGCAAGCAGGATGTGGAACAACTGGTGGAAGTGATTTGCCTGACTTTTATCTGTCTTAAAAAGAAGAACAAACACAGAAGAAGAAAAATTATATATATGTAGCAATAAAAAGGAGTGGGTAGAGTGTGACAGGAAACAAGATCTAAATTCAACAGTTGTAGCAGTGGCACAAACATAATCTAAACTCGAATTAACTGGCTCTGCATTTTGCTTGGCAAGTTTTGCATATTTGTTTTTGCTGTACCTAAAGAAGATCAAAAATGACATTTGGGGGGGGGGGAAAGGCAGCACTTCAGTGGTAATTAAAAAGAATGGCACCTCATTTTGGCTAAATTTACGTACAAATGGCCAACTACCTTACTTTTTTTGGCATGAAGCCTTTATCAGAGCAATGGATACCCCATTTGGTAATCAAAACGTCATTTAAATAAATGAGTAGAGCTGCAATTAACAATTATTTATCTATCCATCCATTTGCCAATTATTTGATTAATCGTTTCATTTATAAGAGGACCATAAAAAAACATCACAATTTTCTAAAGCCGAAGGTGACATCTTTATATGTATAGTTTTTTCCAACAAACAGCACAAAACCCAAACATATTCAGTTTACTAAGACCAAAGTAAAAAAAAAAAAAAAAAAAAGCAGCAAAATATCATACTTTAGAGCCTGAAACTTGGGAATGTTTGCGATTTTTGATTTAAAAATGACTAATTATGAATGAATTATCGAAATAGTTGTCAACTGACTAATAAGTTCAGCTCTTTATGAGAGTGCAAAAAACTATAACATTGAAGATAATTAAAGCTTCACCCTATATTATGTATTCTCACTTACATATGACTGCAATGCAATGTGCTATTTCCATGTCTTTCACTACTGTAGTTTATAAAAGTAATTGTGTGCACATCCCACCTTCTGGCAGGTGCAGGACAAATGAAAGTACTTAAAATGAAAAAAATGTAATGTCCGCAACACTGCTTAAACTCCCATATTTAATACAAATGCAATGTTTCGACCCTACTGTATTAAATATGAGAGTTTAAGCAGTGTTGCGGACATTACATTTTTTCATTTTTCACTACTAGCCCATGTTGTAGATAAATGTGTCTTATGTGAAGTTACACACACACACACCCCCCGCACCCCCCTACATTTCCTTAAAAAAGGAAATGTAGTGAGCTCGAGTGCACTACTTTCCTTACCACATAAATCATCTCATCAAAATGGTACTTTGCTTTTCGGTCAATCGCTGCAGCAACATCTCTGAAATGCAGTAAATAGAAAATAAGCCATTATTGCAACTTCTGCTTTCAAAATTATTCAAATTATTCATCTAATACCTAAGCTTTTTTTTTGTTGTTGCAGATTTTAATTGACCTTTTCTACGAGCACTGACCTGGTGATGTAGAGAGTTGTGCCGTCACTGCGGAGCACAGTGCAGACGCTGCTCATGTCTCCAGCAGGGGAGAGATCCACTACACCGGTTCCTTTCCTGTAAATACAAGTGCATGTAAGCTCAGGGTTGGCTGTCATTAGTTTAATAATGCATCAATGTTAACTGCAGGGAAAGAGCATTCAATCACTTCTTTTTACATGTGAAAAGTTATACCAAAAAAAGAAAGAAATCACAGCCACTAGATAATAAAAATGACTGAAATCTGTCACCATATTGTCTTGAAGAGATACTACTGATATTAAAGTAGTAATTTAAGTAGTGATAACTTAAGGGGGCAAAAACTTCTGTTAGCAAGTTCTTTGACTATTTCTCCATATTCTTTAGAAATGGAAGAGCATTACCACTAGACATATGTACATCACTCTGCACTTATTGTCTCAGTACCTGTACTGCAATGACAATGAAATGGAATCTAATCTAATGACATGTACTGATTAGTAACAGTGCCAAAATCAACTTGTCAGTGCTCTCTGGTGGACAAACTCTAAACTACCTCAAACATTTGTTATTTCTGTACTACAACACACACGCCATGGGAAAATGGAAAGGATATATCTGATAAGCTAAAATCAGCTTCCAACACAAAATATAAGATGTGGTGAGTAAGTAACACAAATTCCATAATCAAAAAGGTTCAGCGACAAAAAAAATCTTATATTACCTATCAAAATAAATAAATACATAGATGGTCTGCAAATACTTTCAACACCATACAAATAATAAATCAATGACAGCCAACTAAACAGTCCATTTGGTCCAATTATGTGATCAGTCAGACTTTAGTGGCCACCCAGTAAATAAACCAACTGGGAGCAGGAAGCTGACCCACTGGCCTCCTAACACATTTTTACGTACATGGTTTTTCCTACATAGGAGGAATTTTTTGAATTTTTGGCTGACACACTCTGAATTAGAGTGGGTAATGACAGCTACTGATTAAAGGCCATCACATACGGTCACATACTCAGAGGTTTTCAACAGGCCTTGGCTCTGCAGCTGCTGCACCACCTCCTGGGCTTGATCTTGGTGAAAAGACTCTCCGGAGTAAATATCAAAGTGGACCCCTAACCGCTGAAAAGATTTGAAATGAATGTCATTAAATGTAATTTGACATTAAAACAGATTCAATTACAGTGCCTTGCGAAAGTATTCGGCCCCCTTGAACGTTTCGACCTTTTGCCACATTTCAGGCCTCAAACATAAAGATATAAAAATGTAATTTTTTGTGAAGAATCAACAACAAGTGGGTCCCAATTATGAAGTGGAACGAAATTCATTGGCTATTTCAAACTTTTTTAACAAATAAAAAACTGAAAAAGTGGGCGTGCAAAATTATTCAGCCCCTTTACTTTCAGTGCAGCAAACTCTCTCCAGAAGTTCAGTGAGGATCTCTGAATGATCCAATGTTGACCTAAATGACTAATGATGATAAATAGAATCCAGCTGTGTGTAATCAAGTCTCCGTATAAATGCACCTGCTCTGTGATAGTGTCAGAGGTCCGTGTAAAGCGCAGAGAGCATCATGAAGAACAAGGAACACACCAGGCAGGTCCGAGATACTGTTGTGGAGAAGTTTAAAGCCGGATTTGGATACAAAAAGATTTCCCAAGCTTTAAACATCCCAAGGAGCACTGTGCAAGCGATAATATTGAAATGGAAGGAGTATCAGACCACTACTAATCTACGAAGACCCGGCCGTCCCTCTAAACTTTCAGCTCATACATGGAGAAGACTGATCAGAGATGCAGCCAAGAGGCCCATGATCACTCTGGATGAACTGCAGAGATCTACAGCTGAGGTGGGAGACTCTGTCCATAGGACAACAATCAGTCGTATACTGCACAAATCTGGCCTTTATGGAAGAGTGGCAAGAAGAAAGCCATTTCTTAAAGATATCCATAAAAAGTGTTGTTTAAAGTTTGCCAAAAGCCACCTGGGAGACACACCAAACATGTGGAAGAAGGTGCTGTGGTCAGATGAAACCAAAATCGAACTTTTTGGCAACAATGCAAAACGTTATGTTTGGCGTAAAAGCAACACAGCTCATCACCCTGAACACACCATCCCCACTGTCAAACATGGTGGTGGCAGCATCATGGTTTGGGCCTGCTTTTCTTCAGCAGGGACAGGGAAGATGGTTAAAATTGATGGGAAGATGGATGGAGCCAAATACAGGACCATTCTGGAAGAAAACCTGATGGAGTCTGCAAAAGACCTGAGACTGGGATGGAGCTTTGTCTTCCAACAAGACAATGATCCAAAACATAAAGCAAAATCTACAATGGAATGGTTCACAAATAAACATATCCAGGTGTTAGAATGGCCAAGTCAAAGTCCAGACCTGAATCCAATCGAGAATCTGTGGAAAGAACTGAAAACTGCTGTTCACAAACGCTCTCCATCCAACCTCACTGAGCTCGAGCTGTTTTGCAAGGAGGAATGGGCAAAAATGTCAGTCTCTCGATGTGCAAAACTGATAGAGACATACCCCAAGCGACTTACAGCTGTAATCGCGCGCAAAGGTGGCGCTACAAAGTATTAACTTAAGGGGGCTGAATAATTTTGCACGCCCAATATTTCAGTTTTTTATTTGTTTAAAAGGTTTGAAATATCCAATAAATTTCGTTCCACTTCATGATTGTGTCCCACTTGTTGTTGATTTTTCACAAAAAATTACAGTTTTATATCTTTATGTTTGAGGCCTGAAATGTGGCAAAAGGTCGAAAAGTTCAAGGGGGCCGAATACTTTCGCAAGGCACTGTATATTCATGCTACTGATATTTTCTTTAGTTTATATTTCAGAGTTTAGGTTTTTTCGACCATTGGTGTCAGTTGGTCATGCGTGTTATTCAGTCCTGCTGGTTGAACCTTGTAAATGTGTTGATACTCGTCCACTGTGATCTCTCTGAACTGTTGCCATAACGACACAGCCTCGCTCTCATGCTGCTCCAGCTGTCTAAAGAAGTCTCTGGCAGCCTGCTTAATATCCTCATTGTGCTCTGCTTCCTTGTTCACTTGAACATAAACCTGCAAGACAAAAACAATTACTGCCAAAATAAAAACGCCATAGTAATGTTGAAGAACACACTTCTTAATAGGGAATCACCAGAGGCCCTATGATACGATATTATCACACTACTTATGTCACGATACAATATTATTGCGACTTTAAACATATTGCGATGTTCTGCGATATATTGCAATTTACCTTTTTGCAAACTTCAAATTGTCTCTAAAACTTTGTCAACGTCTGTTTTATCATTCTAGTACCAACACATTAAGTTGTCATGTGCAATTTATGTAATAAAAAGATCGATACTTGGGGTCTCTGTATCGATACAGTACTGCCACGGAAAATATCGAGATACTATGCTGTATCTGATACTATGTCCCCACCCCTACTTCTTAACAGCATATAAGCCACGTAACAAAAACTCACAACTCAAAAATCACTAATGAATCTGTTGGCGGCATGTCGGCTAACGGTTTAAGCAGGCGATTAACATAATGCGATAGTCAGAGAATTATAAAGATTAGTGTGGCTATCTGTCTTTATCGAACTATGCAGACTAACCTCAAACAAATGCTGTAAGGGATTCTGTTTCAGTTTGTCCTGACATCCAAACTGACCAAACCCAGCTCCCAACAAACCTGAAATTAGAGAAGGAAAACTAGTTTTGTCAAAAGAATTCACTCAAAGAGACACTTTTATGTGACCAGAGGACACCTGACACCTGTTTACTCACCAAACTGCATACCCCAGTCACCGAGGTAATTCATGCGAATGACATTGTTTCCAAGGGACTGCTTTAAGTTAGCAATGAAGTTACCTGGAGATGGGGATTATATTTGTTATTGCAGTTGACTGACTGTACTATGATTTTAAAATGCAAGTTTACATTAGGGCTGCACAATTAATCACAATTTTATCAAAGACAAAACTATTTGTTAAAGGCAAAATATGTGTAAAAATACCAAAATAAATTAAGTATTGTGGTGCTGCAGAGATGTCCTGGCCCACACATCATATACAACAGACTCAAGAAAAAAACTCATTGTTCTATACAGATCCTCGGAAAAAAAATCCCACCACAATCATTTAAATATACTTTTCAATGAAAATGAAAATAATGATGCAAAAATGATAATTTTCTCCAATATCATGAATCATATCGCAATTACAATAACAAAAAGTAATTGAAATTAGACATTTACCTCATATTGTTCAGCCCTAGTTTACAGTATAGCCCCCAAAAAAAACAGGATTTCTGAGACAAATACTTTTACTTATTTGAGGTTTAAAAAATCTGATAATGATATATTGGACAATATATACAAATAAACAGTTTAATAAATTTCCTTTTTTTTAACCATTATGAAGATACTGGGCAGAACATTTTACAGTTCAAAAATAAACTGCTCTCTGGAGGACAAACTACAAAATTAAACACATATTTGGCATTTCTGTACTTCGATTTCTTGTCATTTATCGGTTGACATATACGCCAATACTAATATTTCTGCAATGAGCTAATACCTGCTGATATTTAGTTCAATGTTCAACTCACATGCATATTAATCAATATAACTATTTTGGCTTCAGTTCCTGAATAAATTAACTCACCAATAATTGTCGATCTTAAGTGTCCAGCGTGGAATTTTTTGGCAATATTTGGAGAGCTGCAAGATCAAAACACATTAATTCTGTCTGATGACAATCTATAATGGGGAAGACATTGCATGTTGTGTTAAAGATGTTATACAAACACTTTACAAACATACCTATATTCAACTAGTGTTGTTCCTCTCTTGAGAGTATTGAAAAGTTCACTAGTTAACCCAAATTTCACATCCTCCTCTTTTCCAAATGGCTCCAACATTTTCTAAAACAGATGTAGTAGGTAACAGATTATCACAGTAGAAATGGTCAAGATTGTTCACCGAAGTGGAAAAGAAAACAGACAAACCTGGACAAGAAGCTTGCGATTCACTTTAAAGTTGATCACTCCACATCCAGCAGATATGTCCTCCACCACACTGTCCTGCTTCAACTAAAAAAATACAAAGTAGATTTCAAGGAATCTAAAAGTCTGTCTTATTGAATTCAGGATTATATTAAGCACAATAGACTTAGAGAGCATCTTAAAAAAATGAAGTCATTTTATATTACACATTTCATATAATATTAGCCATTCTTAACTAAGGAGCACTAAGGAAGCACTAAGGAAGGTGCCCACATTGGCACCTAAGGCACATAAGGCTATTCCAGCAACTAGAGCATAAAAAAGGCAGCTTCACCAGATTTAGATTTGACCCTAAATAAAGCAAGAACGCTAAACAGTACACACAGTTAATAGGCCAAATGACCCGAGAGGTCTGACTGGCTCATAGCTTGGAAATATCTAACATAAATGACAGAGAACCTTAAAGCCAATAATTTGAGGACATACAGTATGTCCAGAAATATTCTTGGTTTTCTTAGCTTATGTTAAAAGTGTGGCTGCAGCTTTCTGACTGATCTGCAAGTACCCCACCATCTTCTGTGGAATAACAGAAGGAAGGCCACCACACAAGACTATTTTATAAGTTATAAAAGCATGTACAAGTCTGTTTTTGTGGAGTATACTCTTATTTTTCTTATATTTTAAAAAGGTTATAAGCTGATCTTTGAACCCTGTTGATAGGTTCGTGCAAACCAAGGTTGTGCATCCAAAAGGATACAGAGACTTCTAACATCTTTAGCTTTCTTGACAAAAATGTATTTAATGAAAAATTAGACTTAAATTTGTCGTTCCTTTGCCTTGGCAACAAAGAACATCAGCTCTTTGTGTCTTCATCCACTGTTGTGCATATCCCCAATACTTGTATGTATTATGAACATGCAATCTATTTGTGAGCTTACAACAGCATGGTGACAAAACAAGTTGTAGCATTTTACCCCTTGCTTCCTCCAAGATGAATCTTACCCGAGTGGCCAGGTCTTCTGTCTGCAGCTGAATGTCACCACTGGATGGTAAAATCCCACTGATCCGTAATGTGCTGATTGACAGTTTGAAGTCAGCAGTCTGCCTGAAGAGTACAAGTTCAGGGAGCTTTAACAGACAGACACATATAGAGCATCTGACTGAAAGAGAGGAGTAAACACACTTAACTGTTTCTTAAAAACTGGAACTGCTGACAGAGCTGGTATGAAGGCATCCTCAGACTGCTGCAGAGTCCGACCCAGCTACACATCAAAACACACAAAGAGGTAGAAGATTTCAATAAACAGGATGAGATAAGCTATTAGAGTATTGGCTAACAGTTATGAGGAAGAATAGACAGTCCTGCCTCCCTCTTGTTTTTACTTGCTCCAGGGTCAAGGCATGCTGCAAGTTAGCATTAGCATACAGACTTGTCCTTTGTGACTTTCAGGTTCGTTACCTTTTCTGCAATTCTACTTCGGAAGAAACAAGCCATGTTTCGCGAACGTGCAAACACAATGTAATAATAAACTTTTTGCAAAATTAGCGACAATCAAATGCTGTATGATCCATTCTACTGTACTTCCGCCGTAGCCACGCAACGTCCTTTTAGCTTGTCCAATCACAGGCTTCGTTTGCTAACGACGTCTGCAAGTAGAAAAGGTTCGCTCGATTCCAGTCTACGTTGCTCCCGACAGATTCATTCTTAAGTGTTTAACTAACTTAACTGCTTCATGAGTACTGTTGGGTGTGATTTGAGCCAACTTGATGACGTTTCCTTGGCAACATGAGCAAAAGCCCGACTGGGACTGATTAAAATATCACATCCAACAACAACGTTTTTTAAGCCAAGGACCCTTGATTTAAAGACAGACGGAGCAGGGAGCCCCTTCTACATATTGTATACAATTAAGTTGCATATTAAACTGGCCCTACAATAACATGTAGGGCGGTCTAAAGCATTTATACCTTTTTAGTGCATAGAATACTAGCTTAGCTATTCAAATAATTGTTGTGGGCATGATTTTAGAAATAATGTTTTAATATTAAACATACAGTGGCAATGAATCCTCTAGGATTAATTGTATCTGTGGATGGCTACCTTAGGTCAGTAAGCTTTAAGTTTTACGTTTTTTTCATAAATAGGCTGACTTATGTTTGCTAATATGTTAGATTCATGTTAACACGTTTTTAAATTTAGAAAAAAAAAAACTTAAAAAAAATGTATTATTTGGTGCCCCCCGCAGTAACTGAGGACCCCTGTTGAAAATCTCTGCTCTAAAATTAAATTTTAAAAACTGAACCTTAATTATAATTTGAGCTGGGTGATTTTGATATGCTCCTTTTTAAAAGACCGCTGCATTTTTGGATTTAAAGCCCACCCAAAGCGCGAGGAACATTTCTTTTGTAGAATATTGAAACCTGGACTTTAAAGCCATGATGGTGTTAAATTTAGCTTATGACTCAGGAGGAGGTCCTGATAATGCTTTTCCAATACAACCTAAAACTTGAACCTGCAATGACCCTGCCCTTTTTCAGAAAAGTGGGTACACATTAGGCTTACTTTGTTAAATATTTATAGTCCTCTGATCAACTTCCCACTCGACACTGCACTTCCTTGTGTCCTCAGCAATACACGTGCAAGTGTGAAGTTGATTGGATGAACGCATATTTAGATATGTGAAGGTCATACATAAACAGGAGATTCCTTGCTTTTTATAGACATAGTTGAAGTTTTCGGCCTATTTCATAGCCACTTGCCTGAATCGTTGTGAAATCAGATGCCTTGCATATATCGGTCTGGAGCTTAAACAATTTCCTAAAGAATAAACCCCAGGGATAACTGTTGACCGGAAGGTCTGGGATTTATCACAAATAATACAGGACATTTTGTGAAATTTTGTTAATGGGACATTTAAGACAAACTAAATTCCACTCACCTTCATGGCACTGTGGTGGCAGCATGAAGAAAACTGAAAAGCTTTTGAGATTTGTCCGATCCTTCAAAAAGGTCATCAACTGTGGTGACTCAAACCGCGTAGTCAATAACAGAAAAACCATGCCAAACATTAACATTTGTGTAAACACTTTATTGGTTTGCTTTTCTTGAATCAAAAGCCCCTTTATACCTACAGCAAATAGAATCATGAAATTTTGGTACAATGAACAAAAGTCAAGCAAAAAAATAAAAAAATACAGTGTATACAAATGTAATTGCCAGTAAAACAATGCTGAAAAAAGCCAAGATGCCTGTTCCTGGGGTCCAGTCTAAAGGCGGTCTTGGTTCGTCCAACTCTTCAATGTTCAATCCCTTTTCCAAAAATGTACATATAGAGAAGCTGCACAATTAACATCCTCTCTGTGAAATAACTAAATTTGACAAAAAAACTGAGTAAAATCAAAAAGGCCAAGTGTGTGGTGGCAGTCAGCCTTTTACGAAGGCATCAGAACAAAGCCAAATAAATATTGACACGGCAGTTAAGAGGCCACTGGTAGAGTCACAGAGAGTCCTTGAACAAGTTGGCAGCAGGAAGTCCTAACTCTGGCAGACACAGCAAACGTGGATGCCACAAACTGAGTCCACATAGAGGCGATATAACACAGCTAGGAGAAAAGTCCAACTAGACCCACAAGTCCCTGGAGTAGCTTGTAGCAAATTGTATTCCTCAATATCAGACGCTGACACTCAGGAAACATCTGTAGAGGACAAACATGGCAACAAGAGCATGAGGACACTTCAATAATACATTTGTATAATACCACGAGATGGCTTCAGAGCTCATCACTGTGACTTTACACTTTGTGTACTTTTAAAAATTAATGTGGCAAAAACAAAAGAGTGTTGCATTGACTTCAGAAGAAATCCCACTGTCCTTTCCCTGGTTGTAATGGACAATCCCCCAGTAGAAATAGTGCAGCAGTACAAATATATTGGGACTGTGATCGACAGTAAACTGTGCTTCGAGTCCCAGGTTGATGTGGTGTGTATAAAAGCACATCAGCGCATGCACTTTCTTCGTAAGCCTTGCAGTTTCAATGTCGATACTGTTTTTATGAAAATGTTTTACTTAAAAACTGCAGCAGGAAGTAAAATTTGCTAGCCCCCTACACCAACACTGCATTGGCAAACACCCTGCCCATCTTTAAAGAAAAAAACAGCCCTGAAAACTCACCTTTTTGAACCAGCTTTCCACAGCCCAGGCTCCTAACTATGTTTTTTTTTTCCCTTCTTTCTTTGTGATCTTTTATTCTGCTCTGTAAAGAGACCCTAGCCCTATTCGACTAGTATTACCAGGGGACCTATTGTGATTTAGAAATGAATAGAATTTCACAATTTTAAAAACGTTGGAAAAAGCAAAAACAAACTAAAAAAAAAGGCGTCAGAAAAGTGTTTTTTTCAAGGTTGACCAGAAGACAGCACAAGGGTTAAATGTATTTTTTAGCAGCCGATGCTACAAAATAAATATACTCACAGCTGGCAGGCTGCTCTCCAAACCTTCGCATCAGTTGATCATGCGTGAACTTGACAAACGCATCATATTGCTCTGTTGGAAGAGTGAACACTTATTGAAACACAGTATGGATTACGCACTACAAATTGTTTACTATGCCACTTAAAAAATAAAAATCATACCGGCAAGCTTTGTTGTCAGTATCTCATCGTACTCCTCACGGATTTTGTCCTCTCGCTCTTTCAGCAGTCTTTCACAAATCATCCCAACTTGTCTGAGGGAAAATAAAGGCTGCTCTTTTCTGGTGGGAGATGAGGCACCTGAGGACGTACCTGTTGTTAGAAGAGTTAAAAATCATGCAATTAATACCACATTCATGACATTATACGCTGAAACAGCATTGCAATGTGGTCATGCTCATATTGAAGAAGAGATTACATTGAAATTGAATTGTCTAACTTTAATGCCAAGCAGCAGGTATGGCAACATATTTATGTTCCTCATCTATCTGCGATACCTGGTGTACACTGCCCCTTGGAGCATCAGTCCATCTGACTTTTTCACAGAGTGAAAGTGAAAAGGATGAGGGGGCTTTCCATCTCTACCAATTATTTTTCTCTGGGAGTTGGCTAAGGATAGGAGATTCCCCCTTGTTGTTGGCAATTAAAAAAGGGAACAAAAAAACATAACTTGTTGACATGGATGGATATGTTTAGTAGCCTAAATTATAAAGTGGTGACAAGATGGCATTTAGTCTAAATATCAGGCTTGTAACCATGTACGGTGGCTAGTTAATAGTATCCACGTTGTCATCCTAACAAGGAACTAAAACCAACCAGATTACAAACTTGCGTTTGAGTTGATCAGTAAAATGATTTGTGAAAACGATGGCTTTGTGAAAACTAGTCAATATCATTAAGATGGGAGCTACCTGGTACAGCAGATCCACTGTGAACATTCTGCAGGTCCAGAGGACAGCAGCTGTCTGCCTGCTGGAAGGTATCCAGGTGTCGTCGTTTCTGCAGCCGCTTGTACTCCTGTTTGATGTTGTGTAGAATTTGCTCTAAAACAGAAAGAAAAACATTAGCTCCATTATATCGGTGAAATCTTCACACATAAGTGCTGCACTTGTATGGAGAAGTACGGAGAAGAATCCATTGCATAATTCACAAATTTAACAATTTAATGTGGCCTTGCTGATGCAGTACATCATGACCTTAGACATTTAAAGAGACAGTGTAAATCATTCTCCAGTTCAGTGAGCATCAAATACTGCATACATGTATTAAGCAGGCCTGTACACAATAGCATCACAAACCTTACTTTCCTTATTATTCCCACACTGTACTTCCCCAAACCACTGTCAACTAATACAAAAAAAAAACACATTACATTCATAAAAACTCCTATAAAAAAATAAATATAGATAAAGATTTACATTACATCAACAATATATGTTAACCGACAGGGAGTTAACAATACTCAATTACCTTAGCAGATTAGCTACGTGTGGAGTTTTGTTTGTTTCATTTTCTTCAATTGCAATTACGGTCTTACACAACATTGATATTAGCTTATTTCACATTTCATCATGTAGCTATATTTTTATACCTATATTTTAACTTGCACTACTTTAGGTCTTAGAATCTCATCTAGTTTTTACTTGTGCTTTTCTGTTTTTAAACTAATTTAATTAGCATCGTTGGAGGGAGCCTGACACCCAAGACTGGGACTAGCTACAGATGGAAATTAGCCTTTGGGCTATAATCTGGCACTTTTACGTGTACTGCTGTACATGTTCATTAAATGTGCATTGTCCTTAAATAATAATAAAAAAAGAAAAAAAAAGAAAAAAGATTGTCAGTTACAATGATCGCTTCTGTAACTTATCTGTTGTGTATCTGACAATAAACTTGTTTGAACAACACCACAGACACCGGTAACGTTCCACACGGGGTAATGCTAACATTGTCCAGTTTACAATAAAAAGTTGTTTCACCATACATAATTTGGGATTACATTGACATAACATGTGGATTTAAATTCCTAACGTTACCTGTGGTGAGTCTGGACGACACTTCCCCGAACGGCGAGGGCTCCATACGCAAATATTTCTGAGGTGATGAGACTGGAGACATGATCGGGGCGCACCTCCTTCTTTTAGGTGAAGCCTGGTTCATTAGTGGATCAAAGTCCAGAGTCCTTTTAAGAGTAGCCCCACAAGCCATCACGCTAAAATCTGTCTAAAAAACCTAAAACGGAAAAGCTAAAACTCCCTGTTATTTGGGAAAGTCGCTGACCTGGGCCCTGTCGTCTGTGTTGCTAGTGCTAGCTAATGTTAGCTAGGTCAAACGGCGGATGCAATTCCGGGCAGCAGACTAATACGCACTATTTTCGTCTCTCGTTGCCTTCTGCTGATAAATCTCATGTAGATCACGTTACTGAATATATATTGAGATAATATGGCCAAAATAATCTAGGGTAAATGTTCTATAAAATCAGATGATTGCAGATTTTGCTGCACTAGTTCCGAGTACTAGCACCCACAACGGTTCACTAGTTTATAATATTTCATTCCGTTCAATATGATCGGCTATGAGCATGCGCAAAGAGACTGTGGTATGCTGGTACTTGTAGTTTTTGTGCCCTTTCGGGCGCATTGTTTAATTAACTTGAACACTACATTTCCCGAGGACCTTGAAACGATCGCTTTTTTCAAATTTGTTTTGTTTGCTAACAAGATCAAAAATCCCCCAAACCACCTCTAAGTTTCACTTTCACCAAAGATGCTCTATAACTAAAACTAAACCGTATCTAGGTTCACTTGAAACGTTTGTTAAAAGGTATTTTCAAACGTATAAATGCAAAAAAAAAACGTAATAAAATGCATGGTCAGATTTTAAGAAGGAAATGAAAGTTCCACAAAAGACAAATAGTTCTGCGGTGGGGGGATCAAGGTATGATTTAGTAGGCGTGATCAAAATAATGTAGGGCATTTTTTAAAGCTTACTCTGGCTGCAAAACTCCCTGTCTGTCTCGTAGTTTTTGTTTTGAAACAACCCCCCACCCCAGACATTTCCCTTCCATCATTACCCCTTCCTCAACCACCCCTGTACACAAACATATTTTGAACTGTACAAAAATGGAGGAGGATGTTCTCCAGCCAAAAAGAGCAAAACATTGTAGGACTATAGTAAACTGTATTTGTTGTGTTATTATTCTGCAGGGTAGAGTTGAAAAGTTTACCAAATTTATTGGACAATATGAACAAAGTGAATTTTTAAGTTAAGTCAAGGTGTTATACTTTGAGGTGTAAGTGCTATTTTGGTCCCATCTAGGTCTGCAACAAAATATTATTTTCATTATTGGTCAATCTGCCAATTGTTTTCTCAGTTGTTTGTTTGGTATATTAAATGTCAGAAAATGTGAGTAGCCTATAGTTTAAATGAAGACTTTTATGGTGGAGTAAATCCGCCTAATGGCTTTTCGCAGATTGGAGTATTTGGTAGAGAAATTAACAAAGCCCTGTTGACATCTGTGTGAACAGATGTTGCATCTTCCTACCCATCTAAGCCAAGAGATAAAAAAAAAGAACAGAGCAGATGTTGGTGTCAGAGGATGTAGCATCTTGCAAATTGTCACTATCGGGATTACGTAACCACAGCAATACTAAGAAAGCTAAAAATCTTTTTTTTAATTATCATATTTTTATATATATATTTTTATTTTTTTATTTTTTAATATTATTTACTAACTTATTTATTTTCCTCCGAGACGATTGTTGGTTAAGGGAGGAGGGAGGGAGGGGATTTTATGACTGTATAACAACCCAAAAAGTTTTGAAAAAAAAAAAGAAAGCTAAAAATCAATGTGTAGAAATGTTCTCTTTCCTCCGAAAGGCTGCCACTCTAAACAATGTAAGATTTACCACATGGGGGCACTAAAACATCACTAATGACTTTAGGTTGCTGTCAGATCCGGATTTGGCTCCCTCTCTCTTGAATCAGTGATTGTTGGATGAATTAAGCATCATGTACTGCAACCTCCTGTTTCCCTTCATCAAATAATCAATCAAATAACTGCAGGCGAAATGACAACCAGCTGCAACTTTATTCAAAAGTTTGAAAACAGCAATACTAAAAACACTTGACTGATTGTGGTTTTTAAGTCCTCATTAAGCCACCACTGTACAGAAGCCACTTGACAGTTGACATTTTGATCTTCAATACTCAATAATACAAGAGGCAGCAAAGCATACTGATAAACAGCTGTCTGGATAACTTTACAACACGATAAATGTCTAGAGAACAATTGTGCTGTGAGATTTCTAGATTAAAAGTACTACATCATCTACTAGAAAAAAACACATCTTCTTAGATTATTTTACAAGTTCCGTTGTCGGGTATCCACACAATGCATACACACAGACTTCCATCCAAGTTACCAGCTAATGAAAATACCCTTGTTTATTTGTTTAGATAAGTAAAATTAACAGCAGACATATCTGTATTTAGAATTACGCCAAAAGTACTTCACTAGGCCTGTGCATGGGTTGCTTTTATTTTCCTAAATGATGCCCCGCTGCAACAGTAGCACTAAAACAACTCACTGCAATGATCAAACGGCTTGGGGTTGGAAATATATCACCAAGTCACAAGGTATCACGCACATACAAGGCTGAATCCAGTAAAATCATACATTTGATGAAAGCAGCTATAGTCAAAAAACACTTCAGTTTGTTACAGTAGTGACCAGCACACTGCGTCCAAATGCAGTTTTGATGTGTTCAAGCTTTGGTCAAAAGCTTGTTGTTGTTGTTGTTGTTGTTGTTGATGTTGGCTGTATAGCTGAAGGAGTGGATTTGAACACGTTATTTTGCAAGAAAACACTGTACAGTTGTTAGGTATACATTTGAACAAAGACACATTACTCTAAACGTCTAACAGCTAGCGGGGTAAAGAAATGGACAACAGGGACGATCGTCACTGCCACAGAAAATGCCATTCCCGATTTGACACTCAGAAGCTGTGAATCCATTTACCTCCATCTTATTAGAGTTTATTTGTGATGGTGATTAATATGGTTTTCTTATCTTGAGCATGAATCACCTCTCATTTCTCAGATAGTGATAAATATGGTTGTTGTTGTTGTTGTTTTCTTTATATTGAGCATGAATCACCTTGCATTTCTCAAATCTCTTAACACATTTTGCCACCCACTGAGTGTTGTCATAAAGAAGTACAAAAGTGACATGTTTAATGGTAATTTTGGAAATAAACAATCAGTCATTTGAACTTTTTTCTTTACCATTCCCTCCTAGAAATATCTGTATGCAACATAAAGCCTGTAGAAAGTCTGGTGCAAGACACATTCTAGATGACACAGTAAAACATCTCGAATTAAAAATGTCAGTAGCCCCTTATCCCATAAATGAAGATATATTGTTTTCAAAACCTGAATTCACAGTAAAAAAATATAATATGCCTTCACTAACTGGATATCACTAAGTCTATGGTAAACAGCAGACTTTTGATAGTCTTTGATAAATCCTTTCAAATCGTGAGTCGTTCCTATTAACTTGCAATATCATTTGGCACTTTGGCAAACCATGTACTCACAAACCAATGCAAAATAATGCAACCATTAAAGCGTCTATGTGAGGATGTATAAGTCAATACTTTCAGGAGAGTATTTTTTTCTCTCTGGGATATCTAACGTCTGCTTTATTGTGTTGAATGGCATTGTTTGGGGAGGATGACATTTACACAGTTTCTTCCGTGATGGCCAATTAGACAGCCTCTCCAGAAGTTTCAGTTGACACAGACATTGTTACTTTGGCTATTTTCACAGTGGTCTTCACACAGCTCTCTGCAGCCCTGTTGGCAGAAATGTTGGCATTTCTGTTCTGGCAGTCTGACTCAAGGCTATTATCCAACTGCTGGGCACTGCCCCTGCAGGCATGGCAGGAGCTGAGGAAGGCGCGCCGCATGTCCTTGCTCCTCAAGGCGTAGATGATTGGGTTGACAGTGGAGTTGAGCAGGCAGAGCATGCTGCAGAATGCAAATACCGTCTTGATGTCATCGTCCATCTTCCAGAAGAGGTCATAGACCATGATGGCAAGCAGTGGGCCCCAGCAGATGACCAGCACCACCAGGATGAGCACCAGGGTCTTTGCCAGACGGATGTCCATGCGTGTCTGCTCAGGGCGCGTGGTCTGCACTTTAGTCCCATCTGCTGAGTAAACAACAAGGCTCTTCTGGGAGGTGCGGCTCAGCATGCGCACAGCATGGTGGTGTGCTTTCCACAGGATGTATATGTAGGCATAGATAATGAAAAGAACCAGCACGCTGGTTATACCGATCCAGAACAACAGATAGTTCTCGTCAATCAGAGGGAATATGTCTGAGCAAACAGAATTGAGACGTTTACAGTTCCAGCCCAGTAGAGGCAGCACTGCGATGATGATGGAGATGGTCCACATCACACAAAAGGCAATGACAGCCTTGGTCCGTGTCACAATGCGCCTGTAGGAAAGAGGCCGGTGTATGGAGATGTAGCGGTCGATAGCAGTGAGGAAAAGGCTCCCCACAGAGGCAGTGAACGATGCCGTGACTCCACCCAGCTTGAAGAGAAAAACATTGGGGCTGTCCTTCCTGTGAAAGACATGGAAGTCCAGAAAGCTGTAGACAAATATGACACTTCCAAGAAGGTCAGCCACAGCCAGACTGCCAATGAAGTGGTAGGATGGCCTGCAGCGGAGGGTGCGAGACTGGAAGATGACGCAGAGCACCACCAGGTTCTCAAGCACTGTAAAGGTACCCAGAGTCAGAGACATCACAGCCACAGCCAGCTGCTGGCTGGGTGTCAGGATCATGAAACACTCCATGTCCATGAAGTTCTCCCCACATTGTATATTGTTAGTCTCATCTCTGAATGTGCTCCTGTTGCCGAACAAGTCTGTGGCATTGGTGGGGTAGAAGGGGATGCCCTTGAGGATGAGCTCCTCATCCGCAGGTACTTTGTTAGGGAAGGAGTTGCTGCGGAAAGCAGATAAGGGCTTCTGCAGAGAGAAACCCGCCTTGAAGTCTACATCATTGAGGGGGTCGTCATAGTTAGCGTCGTTGGAGCCCAGATACTGTAAACCAGAGGTAATAGTCCGGAAGGTGGTGTCCGCCACACCATCCAGCACAGATTTCATGACTGTGTCTGAGGGTAATGCTGCAGTCTAAGATGCCCGGACAACCTGCAAATTGATGACAAATATTTGATATAAAAAAAATGCCTTTAACATTAAATAACCTTCACATTATGCAAATATTTGGAAATATTTTGTACAACTGTAGATATTGTTTTTATTACATTTTATAGAATGCCTGAATTGGGCATAAACTACATTTGTTCTCTGAGAGGTGGTGTAGCTACTTATAAATACTGCATCATGCACCTTATCAACACACATACAATTTTCTTTTAAGAACTGAAAACCTACTAATAAAAAAAAACTAAAAAACATGAGGGTGATGATAAAACGCCTCTTTTTTATGAGGTGCAGAATCAGACAATGCAATTTATCTCTACCTGTACAGACTGGAACACTACTGCAAAAACAAATAAACAGCTAAAATCTAATTCAATCTATAAACAGTATATATATACAGTATATGCATGCTTAAATGTTGGCAGTCTAATTTACTGTAAGAGTAAACTATAAAAGCGGCATAATTGCTTTTAAATATTTTAAATGTATGCAGGTTTGGAAAATTCTTTTGATATTTGGCTTTTTAGAATGTCTTATAATCTATGCACGAGTGCCGATTTATCGTTGATCTGGAGCAAAAAGCAAAAATGCATTCAGGAATCCGCAATACTTTCATGTTGGGACAAAATACACACAGCATTTAAACTTCTAATAAAAGAAAGAAAACAATATTAAAAGCCGCATTTAAACATTTAAAAGAAGAAAAGTGCTTCTTCACCTTACATAATTCTTTTCCAAGTGCGCAGAATCGTCCTTCACCACCGCGCGTTAATCCAAGTCAGAAGCGCATCATCCAACCAGCACAGATCTCACATAAAAAGAGAGACACACCAGTATGCATGTGTTAGAATGAAACCACCATTATCATCATCATTATTCGTTTCTTTTTCAAATTCTATATGTAACATAAGTTTATCAGCTGTTGAAGTGTCTTCGCTCTTGAGGTGCGCTCCTGCTTTGTGGACACAGGTTGCTCCCGCGTCTCTCCAGTCTTTCTCTCTGTGTCTTCACTTATGAAGCGTCGCTCCTACAAGCCCTGTGACGTGTTTCCATATAGCTTTATCTGCCCAACCCATGAAGCTAGCGCGGTGCAAATGAACAAGGGAGACAACAGTGATGGTGGAGGGAGGCTTATAAAAAGGATCTGATTTGAATTCCCAAAGCTCCTCCTAGCAGACGATGTGCTCGGACAAAGAGCCGGCATCAACACAGCACAAAGCACCAAAAGAAACCTAGATTAAGAATAGCTTTGAATATTATCTTCCTAATTCATGAGGTAATTGTGAAGACAATTTCTACATTTCGCAGGAACAAAAAGCTGCATTTTTCCTATGCAATCCCCACATGAAGGTAACTTTTTATCTGGGCTTTTCTTTTTCTTTTCATGCAATCATAGGCAGATAGAGGCTGCAGACTTCATTGCTAGTCAGTGCATGTCTGTTTATTGTGTGAATAATTAACCAAAATGGAAAACAGAAAGCAGACTTTATAATTGTAATGTTTCCCCATTGAATAGCTGTTTTTTGACTGTGTACCTATCAAGTTTTTCACTTTCCTGATATTGTCAGATCCAAACCAATTATTTGGTGTCTGCATTTGGATGAAAATACAAAACAAAAGTGCATTTTAGAAGCCAAATATGTCATTTATACACTTAGAAATAAAACTCAGATAAGATGAGCAGTGATGTGACCACACAAGATGATTAACATATTTTATTATATGTTTTTTGTTTTTTCTGATGTCCCTTCCCCTCAGGATGAACCAGTTAGCTATCAGCACATTCAATCAGACTACACACCACCAAATTAACGAGTCAGATCCTGCTATAATTCACATTAGCAACGATACAGCCTTTGCCTGGCCTTAATAAAAATAGATTAAATTCACTGATTATGAATGATCTAATTTGCATGTATTCATTTGGCCACATCCATGCAAACAGATTTGAGTGATGTTTCTTTTTTTTTTCTTTTCCCCTTTTACACCGTCTTCCACAATGGCAGAATAAATGGTGCAGGCCAGGGAGGCAGGAGTTGAGTGGCTGCATCGTCGTAGATAAAATCAGAATAGATGCATTAATGTGACATTTGGCGGCCACAGATGACAGAACATGAAAACCTTTTGCCACTTCAGGGACTGAAATGAGGCTATAACTCTATCATCATCACAGGTGTAATTATTAATATCGTTCAGCCATGGCTGCTGTCTCTGTCTGAAATGACCAAAATGTTCTATTTCAAAAAATCAGAAGACATTTACCGTCAAAAAATGTCTAATGAATTTCAGGTTCATTTGTCTGTGAATTTGTTTCCTTTTTGTGGCAAAATTGTCTGCTGGCAGCTTGTCAGTGTGAGCAGCTGAGTTACTTGTAAATCTTCTCATCAATCTTTAGTCAAACTGAGAAAGAACACATTATTTAACGTCAGTCTGCAGGACTAGATACAGATAAAAGCTGAGCCCTCCAAACGCTGATTCAAACCTGAGAGCGGCCCAAAAATAAGAGCCCTCCTCGTTGATAACTGATTAGTTCTAGCAAAGTAACTGGCAGATAAATGCATTGTTCTAGGACACATCAAAGGACTGAGAACAGAGAAACACTGGTTCACCTTTGTTTCATCTTTTATGAAGAAATCCATATCTCTGCCACCTCCATGATGGATTTCTCTATTAATGACTATGTGTCAGGGTCCTTGTAAATTTCAGGATTATTGAAAAAAAAAACACACATTTTAATAAGGGACTGACAACAAAATGTGTTGTTTATCATTGATGCTTTAGATCACTGAAAAATGAACTTTATCCTGTATCTTCAATTTCAATTTTATTGGTGGTGTCAAATCATACCAGATGTTATCTCAGGACACTTTACAGATGGAGTAAGTCTAGACCACACTCCATAATTTACAGAGACCCAACAATTCTCCCAAGAGCGTGCATTTGGTGCAACGGCAGGTGGCCATCTGCCGCCACTGGTAGAGACAAAATAATACCTAACTACAATAAAATGTATATATACATATATATATATATATATATATATATATATATATGACATTTGGCGAGTTATTGTGGTGAAGACGAAACAGCCAATCTAATATCGTACCATACCAAAAATGTTTACAGCGACAATGCTAACATGTTGGTGTTCAGCAGGTATAACGTTTACCATATTTACCATGATATTTTAGCATGTTAGCATGCTTACATTTGTTAATTAGCACTAAAAACAAATTACAATTAGTTTAACAGGTATTAGATCATAAATCAAAGCACTGGACATATTGAAATGTTGACCGTATGAGATTAACGATCAGTGATCACCAAAGATTTACAATCAATCCAGAAATGTGTGTATGAAATTAGTTGTCAACTAATCCAGAAGATGTTGATATTTTCTGCTGGATAAGTGAATATTTTTTTGAGATATTTCAGTCTATGCCATAGTGGTGCACTAACCGAAACAGGCCGACTGACCAACATTTTCATCACGAAATAGGACCCAACAAGTACATCAGTAAAAGCAGTTCTCATACATTTTGGTAGATGGTAATGGTAGATTTAATTTAAGCTTGATGTGTATTATTTGAAAGCATGCTGAAATGTGCAGGTTTTTCTTACCTCTAAATCATTTTTACAGAATGCACAATGAAGTATTCACACCCATTTGATTGATAACCCGACAACAGCTAAATGTGTCTCTGTGAGACTGAGTATAATCCTCCCTGTCACCTGTGTGAAAAGTAACCAATTGCCTTTTATGTCTGTATAGACCTGCAGCACACATAAATATCTATACATCTGACATAAAAAAAAAACTGCATGCATGGTGCAGAATAACGCACTAATTTTACTCTAAACATAACAAACACCTGATATAGCAAATACTAAATGTTCCAGCAAAAACATTGAACATTGTACAACGTAATTTGACTTTCACCCGCTTATTTTTCTGATCCCAGTTACTGAGACTTTGTAATATCCACCACATGGAGCAGTTAGACTTTAGGCAGCAAGGTTTGCCAAACTGACTGCTGTATTGTGACAGTTTTCTCTGACTTGATGGCCATCTGCGTGTTAGTTGTGGTGCATAACATTTTGTCCTCCAGTGACTCATATTGAGTCCATGGATCAGAGAAAAGAGCTCAGGGGGGAAAATAAAAACTGCAGTCAGAAGGAATTATCTATTCCAGTTGTAATTTGACAAACTGATCGCTATTCAGTGCCAAATGTCAGACTCCCCAGTTTAGGGCCGTTTGACACACTTTATTGCCATTTAAGCACACGCATAGAGGACAAAAGTACCTTCTGTTCACATTAAGGTGCAAGAACCGTTGCACCATGCTATTTGTAATTTTAAACATAACCTATTCGAATTTAAGTGTACTTGTGAAGATTTAATAGAATAAAGCAAAGTCAAAGGACTGGCAATTGACACTATATGTATTTCATCTGGCCTATTATTTTTGAAAGTTGTGTTTAAGCTTGTTGCTGCAGTGATTTCCTCTTTACATAGTAGGCCTAGATTGCTTTTTCTTCGCAACTACTTAGGAACGGCTTTACACATAGACTTAGTGAAGGGAGTGCATCCTTGCCTCACAGGGTTCACATTACAGTGATGCTGCCTGGATGAGAGGCAGATATGAGCTCACTCAGGGCTCATAATGCATTTTGCACCAGCCTAATATCTTGCCTCTTTCCTACAAGTTGTTCCACATTCAGAATCTGAGCCAGAATTTCCCAGGTACCTCACTAATGTATGTATGTATGTATGTATGTATGTATGTAATGTAATGTAACCTCATCAATATGATAGGCTAAGGTTGAAAAAACAATATCTGTCTAGGATTTCTGCATTCATCTCTGCTCTGCTTCCCACCGGTATTCCCCTGATCTGAATCTTCAAATCGCGGCTTCCTTGAGAAACATGAGAGTTCAGTTGCTCATGCTGTTATTAAATAGGCTAACCAGTGATTAAGGTTATCACATGGCCTCTCTATGAGTGAGTCAACCCCATCTGAAAATAGTGTACAATAGCCATGTGTAGCATGTGCATAAGCAGATACTTTTGCCAGTACGCAGTTCTAATAACTTAGAGCTAATTTTTCACATGTGCGTCATCGGTTCATAACAAATTACAGTTTCTACTGAACTACGACCATACTGAACCTTTGCTCCATTCTGCTAAACAACGACTAGTCATCAGCATTGTGATGAATATATTTGATTAGTTTCAGGGGTCAATTGTCGATGAATCGCATCTGTGCCCACTGTGGCTGGGAAAGAGACGTCACCACATTGTGTATGAAATTATTGGCAGATGGATTTTTTCATTGTTAGTTCTTCCCCCTTAAAAGCCTCTGTAATTTCAGAAGGACACCCCACATTGAAATTCTGTCAGTCAGGTTTGTTTATGCTTTTATTGATTTGATATTTTTTGACTTTTTTTA
Organism: Perca fluviatilis; assembly: GCF_010015445.1. Taxonomy (NCBI): domain Eukaryota; kingdom Metazoa; phylum Chordata; class Actinopteri; order Perciformes; family Percidae; genus Perca; species Perca fluviatilis. The sequence continues at coordinate 24,403,709 of NC_053129.1, read as the reverse complement.
GTGTACAAACCAAACGACCTTGCTCTCTCAATAACAAAAAATACACCAAAACAAAACCACAAAAAAACACAGACAGAAAGTTTGACAGTGCAGGTAAAAGAACAGCATTTAATGACCCAAATAAAGACTTAAAGGTTTTTAAAGGGGCGGTTTGATCAGCTGGAACTACTGTAATCTCCTCCTACACATGTTTCTCTTAGTGTAGGTAGGTAGTTACTATCCTGTATATAGTATATTTACAGTGTACACTAGAATTATTGCAATGTGGCTATGTCTGACGGCCACACTGTAATTACTTAACAACTATTTTACTGAATGCCATGAATTTTTGTACAGACATCATGTCCTACAGAGGATGAATCCTACTGACTTTGGTGATCTGACTTTTCCTCTATAGGGCCACCATTTGGTTGACATTTGTGGTTGTGAGTGAAATATTTCACTATTCAATGTATTGCCATGCCATTTGGTACAGACATTAATGTCCCCCTCGATGAATTGTAATAACTTCGGTGATGCCCTGACTTTTCATTTAGCTTCATCGTCAGGTCAAAATTTTAATTTTGTTAAAGGGATACGCCACCGTTTGTTGAAATAGGGCTTATCACGTTCTCCCCTAGCAGTAGATAGGTGGGCCAACGCATTTTTTGTGCATGCATTGTTTTAGTCCGGTGCAACACCGGCAGCGCCGCCGCTAGTTAGCTTAGCGTAGTGAATGGAATCCTATGTTGCCGGTTAGCATGTTGTGAGTAAAAGTGAGCCAACAAAAGACAAAAAAACAACCTAATTACTTGCACTGAGACAAAAAATGCGTTGGCCCACCTATCTACAGCTAGGGTAGACCGTGATAAGCCCTATTTCAACAAACGGTGGCGTATTCCTTTAATGTTTATGAACAAAAACCTGCAAAATGCATAAGATCCCATCCATAATTAGCAAATGTTAGCATACTAACAAATTAAGATGGTTAACATGGTAAATATTATAGCTTCTAAACATCCGCATGTAAACATGTAATTGTGAGTATTTTGGCATGCTTGTACATGTATGTACAGTACATATGTGTATGTTCAATTTGTCAGTATACAATATATGTCTGTGAATATACTGTATGTTGTTTAATTTATCATGAAGTAATAAGTCAAAGTGGATGTTGGACGAGAGGCTTTTTGGTAGTGAATTGGGGGGGGGGATGCTCTGCAAGCAGGAAAAAAAAGACAATCAGCATTTGTTTGTCTACCTGTTCCTGCTAAACTTATACAAAATGCAATAATATTGGAATGTCTCACATGGATGAACACTGCTGCTCTCTGCTGCAGTCTGTGGACAGAGGATACTGCCTTTGCAAGCATCCTCATACACATTTTAACACACATTTGAACTGAGCATAAAAAGGTTCATACCTACTTCAACTTATCAAGTGTAAGCCTCTATTGGCTGTATGTACACCCTATAATCCTAATGAAAGAAGCATGTGTGCAACTAATATAAAGTAAAGGTACAGAAAGATTGCTGTATTTTACAGGACTGTAAGTTTTTACGCTTTTACACTGATTAAACAAACAAGGTAAAACATGTAAATATTTAGATGTGGATTTTTTATTTTTTATTTTGGACGGAGCCAGGCTAGTTGTTTCCCCTTTTTATTTTCAGTCTTTATGCTAAATTAATCTAACCAGCTGCGGGCTGTAGCATATTTAATGTACAGACATCTTCTTATCTTACTGTTGGCAAGAATGTGAATAAGCATATTTCTCAAATTGTATTTTCCTAAGGAAGTGGATGCAACACATGAAATATAATACTTGTTTAACATTAAGGGCCCTATCTTGCACTCAGCGCAATTGCCTTTGTACACCGACGCATGTATCATTCCTATTTTGCACCCGACGCACAGCGGACTTTTCCCTCCACAGACGCACGTCGGTAAATTAGGGAATGTATTTGCGCTCCTGGGGGCGGTTCAGCGAAAAGAGAAGGCGTGTTCCGGCGCAAACGTTACTTGGTGCTATTCTGCAGTTTCAGAAAACAATTCCGCCACTGACCAGAAAAAACCTAGTCTAAAGTTAGTGGCGCTAGTCTAAAGTCAGTAGCGCGTTATTCAGATGCTATTTTAGGAGCTCATGCTTGGCCATAATGTAGCGTGTGCACAACGCGCATACACTTCTCTCATCTAAATGGATGCAGCAGTTCCCATTTTTGCAAACCATACATAATTACAAAGGAAAATATTTCCATGAATCATGGATGTGTTGATGACATAAATGAGGAAATATTAGAGGACATAAGGAGACGTGATGTTGAACTACGGTGGGATCTGGTCCGGGAGTAATGCGCGATGCGCTCCTGATGGAGAGGGTGGACGGAGATGGAGTGGGGGGAAGAGGAAGGGGCACAACAGGTGCAGGTGGTGCGTTTGGAGGCCCACGCTCCATGGCTGCAGCAATCCTCTCCAGACTTGAGGAGATGCGCCCGAGGGGCCGCAGCAACATCGCCCCCCGGCCAAGACGGGCATTTATTACTTTGCCGCATCTCGCATCGGCAGCTCCCGCTGGCGTGCGCCAGGCAAATCCGCCGTCATAATAGCAATCCGCCATGGAACAAGCTGTGAGATGACGCTCTGATTGGTTTATTGCACGTTACGCCCAAACCACACCTAGCTACTTCAGACCAACCCATTTTAGATTTGCGTCGGGCGCAAGAGTCATTTATCCCGCCGGTATAATAGCAACAGCGGCCGAGATCCGCCAACAAAGCTACTTGCGTTTTGCGTTTCATACTTGCGTTTCAGATCGTTAAAATAGGGCCCTAAGTCTAAGATGACTAGTGCAGTGTTTGTGTCGGACAACAAATATTTGACAAAACAATGCCACCTCAAGGTCCATTTAGTAGCAGTTCTGGAGCTTTCAATCAGTTTGCTTTTTTTTTTTAACCAACTCGGACAAGTGCTCAGAAAAAAATTGACTTTTTTAAACATCTACCTATTATCCATATATATCTATTTCATGACGACTGAGCAAACTCCATCTCCTGATGAAGATTATATGAACGATACAGCTTCTAAATGGACCTTGAGGTGACATTCCAGGGGATCCCATCACTTCCTGGGGAAAATATAGAAAATTCCAAATGGAAACAGGGTGTTTATCAGACAATCAGGAAGACAAAAAAATAATTTTAAAACTCACTGCAGATTCACAGGCTTATTTAGGCCAGACAGCAGGCTTGTAAATTTACTCCGCATCATAAATAATGAAAGATTTTGTAATATCATGAAACTGGAAAAAAAAAATAAGACTGTACCAGCCATATCAAAGCGTACACTCTGACTTACCTAAAGCACCTACCTGCCTGTCTGTGAAGTGCAAAACTCTCATCTCTCCACTACTGAACTGGCACGACTTAGATATACTGTTGGCATGACAACCAGTGAGGACTGAAATGACTAGTCACATGACACAGCCAAGGTTGAGCACAGACAAAGAGAACATGAAGATTTTTTCCACTGGGAAAGACTTCACAACAGAGAGCACTGCACCAAAAAGAAAAGGGGGGCCCATGACAAGATGTTCTGTGCCAATTATCTGAGGGACATCCAGTAGGTGCAAGAATGCCTCCTCTGCTGCCCAACAGAGCTGAAGTGGGTGTATATTCCCGGCCAGCCCATCGTGATCCCACAGTTGTTACTGAGCTGCGCTCAAATGGTGCATTACAGCTCTTTGAGGAAAGGTGAGAAGACAATGAACAAAAAAAAAAACGGTAAACATCTGCTATCTGAACCAAGACTAAGCATGGGCGTCATGGCAACTGCATCGAAGCCCCCCTCTGAATGAGATGTCGCTGCATCATGTGGCTGAATAGCAGGCCTCTGCACAGATATGGGCTGCGCTTCATTAGTGTTTCAACATGCCCTCGTTCACTTACCCTGAGCACTAACCCTTGGGGGTATCCCCGCCGTCATCTTAAGTGTTGTTCCAATTGTCTGAAAAACTGAAATAAACTTGGTGAGATCGACCATCGGAGGGCTGAGGGAGCGAGTGAACAACGATGGTCAATCCAGAGGTGGATATCATCCACAATGCATTGCAGTTATGCATTTCGTGCAAGAAAATACATCCATGGTTAGGTGGCAGTAATGTACAACCGCTAAAACTCCTCTTGCTGACCACCAAAGAAGGAGAAGATGAATAAATTGAATAAATACATTCCAACTTTTTAGTTTCCTCATTGTTAGCTTTATATTTTACTGAAACATGAAGGCTATTATAACGTCAGTTAATGTTTAATTTATACTTTTTATTTACTAGATAGTTGTATGTGTGATTTCTGTAAATGCATGGAAGAAATTCTGTTTTTGCAAGATATAGTCTAAGCATTTACATGATCAATCATGATACAGATCACAAACTTCTAACTGACTTTCTAAATCAGAAACTCATGCAGCTGATTACCAAGCCTCATTAAAATGCAGGTATTATGTGTAAAAAGCAGTGATAATACTTTTTATAAATACTTTTTGTATAGTGATTTTCACACAAGAAATAGACCTACTGTACACGAAGGAAATTGCATGACATAAGCAGACAGAATAGATAGAATAAACATAAAAACGGGAATAGAATGCCATAATTAATGGAAATAAGATGGAAAATAAAAAACAGCAGTAGCGCTAAGCCTACAACTGGCGGTCGATCCGTATAGTTTGGGCTAAAAATGAACGGTCATGGAGTGTGAGCACTGAGGGAGTGCAGTCATGTGCACATCTGTTGGGCATCGGTTCCCTGAGACATCAACAGATGAACCAGTGCTACACACAAGACACAAAACCTTTACTGTGACAGGCTGAGACCTTCAGTCAGTCAAAGGTGCTACATCATGTCTCGCTTCGGTTAAACATGAATACCTACAGTATGGCCATCAGGTCACAATCCTGATTAGAAATGAGTGGATTTTGTTGTTGCTCATATATTTCTTATATATATATATATATCCGTTCACTACAGAGCAATTTTCTATTTTTCAGAAACTCAAATGGACAAAAGTCATTGAAGCTCTGCTGAAGGAAATCTTACTGGAGGTAAAGTTCATGCTTGTCTATCAGTACTATCAGGGCATTAGCCAGGAAGATTTTGGAGATACTGAGGTCAGGAATCCAAATCTCCTCAGCACAACCTCTCCCACTTTGACTAACCACCAATCATTACAGTCGGGCTGCAACTAACTCGAGACATTCTTTGGTTCATAAAGTGTAAAAAAAAAGAAGAAGAATTTGCAAGTGCAAGTAAACACATTGAAATTGCTTGTCTTGCCTGACCAAAAGTCTAAAACCCAAATGTAGTTAATTTAATAGCATAGAAGACTGCACAGACTGCAGTGTGTTAAGTGGTGCAGTAGTAACACACACGCAAGAAATACTGTATGTGCTGCTTTATTAGCATCAGGTGATAATATCTAATGAGAAAAATGCAGTATTACAGATGGAGCTGCCATTTCTACATGAATATGCTTCTCAGTTTCAGAGTAATGTTATTTAGCAAACCAACTTACTTATCCTCTTCCCCACTACGACTCAGCTCACTCACACTTACACAAGCTTTCAGTTTGAACACACAGGTGGGCACAGTGATTATCAAACCTCTGACTCTAAACTTTGCCAAAAACACTCTCACACATTTTTGCTTCAAGATAATTATTTGCACTTTGGCAGCTGCAAAATGGCCAAGAGAGGGTAATTTTCAGAGTTCAGTACCCCCAAAATGCACACAACCTGCTGATGTTTACCGGGTTTCTGTTGACGGAGCTCACAGTCACTGCTGTGGGGAGACATTTTGTGTTTCAGTTTCATTATACCAGCTGTTCTAACCCAGCTCCAGAATTAGATTTGGGAAAAAAAGTGAATGTTTGACATGTCAGCTATTTGGGGGTGAGACGCTGCTGTCTGTTGCAGCCTCACCTTGAAGTAAAGGCTGTGTTTTTGTGTTACAATTTTTCCTAGTGCACATACCTCATTTGTCCGTGCCCTCTAGAACGACACATTGAATCTGAGCTGATCTTACGCCCCTATCGGCAGGACAACATCATTTGACTCTTCCTTACAAAACTTATGTAAAAAAAACAGAAACTGACACATCAGGAAATAGTTTGGGCTATGATCCTTTTTATGAATTCAACTAATCAGATAAGGAGTCAAATAGTTACCTTTAAAGGTGCAGGAAGGCAGATTTGTTTTACTTAGTCATGCTAGCTGTTTCCCCCGATTACAGTCTTTATGCTAAGCTAACCGGCTGCTGGCTCCAGCTACATACTGTACAAACATCAGAGTGGTTTCAAGCTTCTCATGTAACTCGCTGCAAGAAAGTCAAAATGTTTCCCAAAATGTCAAACAATTAATTTAAATTCAACATTTTAACCTAAGAATTCTCTTTAGGTTAGATCTCCATTAATGCATCTCTGTGATGATGAAAATGTGCAAATCTAAACTTCACTGACATAACGGCTTATCTTCACAACTGTCATTAGTATTCACTTCGCGTCATCTGTGTCCTGATATGATTTATGACAGATTGCAAAACTTCAGCTCAGGAACATTTAGTAGAAATACATGATTTACTGAGGAACAATAATGCTTAGCAACATTTTAAGTAGCAACGAGAATGAAAAAGTATGAGTGAGTACATGTATGTACATACAAGTGCCCAGCCCACATGGACTTATAAGACACCAGCGTTGCAGCGGTGAAAGAACATACCTTCTTAACATTACATTGCAAATTAAGAACTGTATCTTCTGTTTTAAACATCCAACTAGAAGAACTAGTGAGCAATAAAACATAAAAGGAATTTCATCTTTAGTCTCACCTAAATCACAAAAAAAATCATTAAATCATCATTAAATCAATCAATAAAAGAGTATTCATGCTTTAAAATTCACGCATTCTTCTTCCTTTTCAAAACCTGGCGCCTACATTACCCACAATGCAACTCGACCACTGACAGTTCAGTTCAGAGAGAATAAGGTGTGTTACGCTAGTAGTAGCTAATGTAGCCATGAGCCGTAGATATGTGATGGAAAATGACAGTATATGACACAGTGTGTGTGTGTGTGTGTGTGTGTGTGTGTGTTTTGTACATAAGGAGACACCTTGGCAAGTATGTTTATGTCACAGATTTAGATTTTAAATTGTACAAATTGTACAGATATGAGTCTGTCCATAATTTCAATGCCTCAGAGTGAAATAAAATATGAATAAAAAACAACTCAATGCAATATAAGTACAGAGCAATGCAAGTCCAAAATAATGTCTAATGGTAAAGTCTAACATCCAAATTAGTGTATAAAGGCATCTCACCAAAACAAACAACAAAAAAGATGACTAAAATTATCATCATTTTTGGTTCACAGATGAACCCAGAACATTGACCTGTCACGGCAAAGTGTGTGTGACGGAGAGAGAAGGAGGGAGAGAGAGAGAGAGAGAGAGAGAGAGAGCAGTTTGTACATGCGGTGCAGCAGAAAACATCATGCAGCCTCAGAGGGTGGGAGGTGTTTTCTAAGATGGAGTTCATGTTGAGTGATGCAGGCAGGCTGATGGAGGCCGGTGGGAAGAAGGCTGAGCATGTTGACTGACAGACAAACTGGAGGAGGGGAGGGACGACTGTCATCTCTCTCCCCCTTGGACTATTTATGCACCCTAACCATGTCACAATAATGTCATTTTTTTCCTTCTTTTATTTCTTCTTTTTTAAATGGAAGAGGAGGTTTGACATAATTTAAAGAGCTCTTGCTGAGCTGACAAGGAGTGAAAAAACTCAAGGGTGCTCATTTGTCAGGACTCTGAACAGAAAATCAGTGAAAAGGAAGTGTCAGGGCATTATTAAGGCATATATTTAAAATTTTAAGTTCTCAAGCACCATAGCTTCTGCTTATTAAAATTGTCTACAAAGAAAGACGCCGCCTTGTTATCTGAGGATCGAGATGTATTTGTGAGGGGAATACAGAAACTGACCAACATGCGGAGGATGCTCAAAAAGTCTTAAATTAAAAGTTTGAAATATGAAATATAGCAATACAGTAACCTCTCAGTGTAGAGTAATATTGCTTTCCACTTTTATCTTATGCTCAGGGTAAAATGAAGACCTAAAAACTGTGATGGAAATAATGTTGTAAAACCTTATAGTGAAAGCTTCACACAGTTATTAAAGTATGTTGAAAAAAGTGAAGATACACAGATGCATGTGTTTACTTCTTAAATCAATTAGAAAGTAACAGTGTACAGGCTTGGCAATGGATGTATTAAAAGGAATTTTAACAGTTTCATGCTGCTGTTGTTTGAAAAGCTCAAAGCTCAAGTGATCAGTTTCAGCTTTTAAAAATGTATGTAGACAGACAATCTGATCCCCAAACAAAGCCAGAAGTAAGGAGACTGTGTCCTAACACAGGTGGCACCGTACTTAAAGTACAGATTCAGGCTTAAAGTTAAACTAGACAGGAGCTCTGAGGTGTTTGTTATCTAAAGCACTGTCTAACTCAGGAGATAAAGCACAGCCCTGTCAATATCTCATTACTCTGGATTCTGTGGTCTGTTAAAACCAGTTCAATTCATCTACACAAGATGAATTGAAAGAAAATGATTATAAACTGAGTTCAGGAATAAAAAAAAAAAGCCTCATTTCCCGTATCAACCTGCAGTATTTAGGTATATAATCCCATTTTTCTTTGGTTTGTCTTCTTACATCTTTCCCTCTTTAATTGTTTTTCCTTTCCTTTTGCCTTTTTCTTCTCTCTCTCGCACTGAACCTCAGGTGGGGGGGGGGATGCAGCCACGACATGCCTCATCAACAACATGTTGAGCCTCAACCCCCTGAGTTCCTCGACTCGACTTTCGTCTGCTGTTGGTATGAAAATCGACTGTCGATCCCCTCATGTGAGAACCTTTTTTCATCTCCGTCCATACCTTTTTTGATCCCTCTATCTCTACTAAACAATCTTTAATTGTTCGTTTTTCCCTTTAGTTTGCTAAAAGTTAAACAGCCAAGCTCCACACATTCACAACAGATTATGAATACTGTAACACTTTTTGGTGAAATGTTTTTTTCAGTTTACTCCTGGCCAATCAGCCGGCCAAACCACCAGGAATTCTCCCCATGCTCCCGAGCCATTCTGGGCCTGTAACCACTGCAGTGCTTCTTAACCTTTTTGCCCTTATAATGAAGCAATATCAACTTGTGACCCCTGATCACAAGTCTGAGCTGTACTGTAGCCCAGACCCATTAAACTGTCTCATCCACTGAGTTGGAGTCTCAGATGCTTCACATAGAAAAGCTCAGGGAAGCGCTGCTCTTTATTGGAGGTGGGGAAGTTATTAAGTTAGGGGTAAGTGATATCCCAGCGCAGTATCCCTAGGAGTTATGTCATATTGGACAATTATTCACCTCTCGATTTATGTAGGCTACAATGCATTGGGAACACTCAGTGCCAATGCCAAAAGTAGTGTACTGAAAGTAAGGGTCTGGACGTTAAGGTGTGGAGGATGTGCTGGGTGTTAAACTTTTAAACAGGATACCAGAGTTCACGTTCTGCTACAGCAGCCTCCTAAAAATGATGTTCCCAAAACTGCATTACACCTGAGGGAAACGTATTTTGGCCCAGATTATGTTTGCCTTTGAGGTATAAAAAATACGTTTCTAATCAAAGTCTGCAAAAAGTCCAGATAGGGAGGAGTTCAGGGTGGATGGATGGGTCGAACAAACACAGGACTTTCACCCAGTTCATCGTTGTTCTTGTCCTGTATTAAACCAAAGGCAGAGCAGGATACTGAGGGCTCGGTTTACAACTATCGCCATTTCTAGCCACTGGGGGACCATAGGCAGGCTGGGGGAACGCATGTTAATGTTAAAAAACCTCATAAAGTGACATTTTCATGCCATGGGACCTTTAACATACTTAACCTACATAACCTACGTAACTCAACCTAGCCTACATACGTGACGTACTTAACTTGCATACATACTTATTTTAACCCATAATCTTTTCTAATAACCAAGTTCTTTTGTTTTTTATTCACAACATTAACCACAGTTTAAAACAGCGCCTGTTTCACAAAGTGCACCGGTAGCTGGAAAATATGTTTCCCTCGAAACAAAATGCAGTTTTTTTTTTTTTTAGTAGACAGTGTTGGCTACAGACCTGCAATCAGCTTTCACTTTTTTAATTAACTGTAACCATGATTTTTCCACAAATCTTACCCATACAGTTGGCATGTGCAGATATTGTAGAAAGCGCACATTTTAAAAACACTGGCACTGGACCTACAACAATGTTGTCATTAAATGTAATCTGCGTTTTTGTTTAGCGATAGGGTTTATCATGATGCCATTTCTCTTTTTCATTGGTTGCCAGACATTAAGAGGGCATGGTCTTACCAAATATCAACCTGTCAGACGGCACAAGTGAGGAACTATTTTGTTGAATGCAGTGATGGACAATGAACGATAACACTTCATCCTTTCTTGTTGTTGACAACTGAAGGCCCAGTGCATGTTGCCTGTTGTTGTTGGTACAGCCCAAAGGTTTGTTGGTAATTAATTCTCCTTGACCAAACCACAAATCCTTTTACTTTCAGTGCTGTATCCAGTATTTCACAAGAAAAATCATATCAAAAAAATTATATATTTTTTCATTAACTGTGTAGGAGCGGTCAGTAAATCCACGCGCATTCTTTCATGGTGTCACAATGATACGTTCCTTTATTGCATAACAGCAACAGCAACATAAACAAAACTTATCTTAAACAGAAAGAAACCGCTTGTCTCACAAAATGCGGTTGAAAATTAGTTTGCCCTTCCGCTCTCTAGCCAAACACACCCTCATCTGTCCCAGGTGACGTCTACATATAGAGTTAACACCCCCTGACGTCATCATTGTATCATCATCATCATCATCAAGATCACGTCAACATGATCAACAGTAATTATGATCAGCATCAACAGTATATAGGTGCCGGCATGATTATAAATTACATGAATGTGATGAAGTATCAAACACAAATCAGTGTAATGGCTTCAACAAACTGCAATGTAAAATTTTTATTCTTATCCTTGTGCTCAAGTGCACTTGCCGCTTTTGCTTCAAATGGGATCCAACCATTGATCCACCATCAAACAGCATGCAACTGCTGCTATCTGCAGTTTCAGATCTGAGAGCATCACTCAGCTGGAAACAGAGCAGACTGACTGTATATGTGGTCCTTTATCTGAAGGATTTAGTTGTTGTTTTAGGAAGGTGCAATCCCAAGATGTTCTGACAGTCATGGATGCTGTGCACTATTATACCACCACGGATGCTGAACAACACTCAGCCTGTTTGTTTTGAGTTAGAGGACCCTCTTTGATGTAGCGGGGGCCAATATTGTCAGGGAATCCAGCCTCTTACAAAATAATGCCGTAACTCAGATCAGCTTAGTGTTGCCTCTGCTCGGATGGAGAAAGAAGCTGTGCAGCAGCACAAAGTCTTTTCTCTGCTTCTGCTAAAGCTCTAATTTCAAAGCTTTTCCCCTATAGCTCCCTCATATCAATTACAAACATCCCCTCACACTAAAATCCTGATTTGATTTTCTGCTCTTGGATTTCAAAAATGTAGTTACAAATAGCAGCAAGGGTTCAATCTTTTTCCTATACAGCCTCACAGCCAAATTCGTAGTGGAAATGTCTTTTTGAAGGATATCATTTTGAAAAACAATTTGTTACTACCATTGTGTTTATTTATGAAAAACAACTGATTATTTCAGTTTTCTCTATCTGGAGGACAGAATAAAGACACTGTTGTATGTTTTCATTCACATTCAATCGCTCTGTTTAAGGCCTTTAGGACAGTGTCATATAAGCAGGGTGTTGAAAACCACACCAGCTACTGCAGTGGAAAACACTGTTGGCTAAATGAAGCTTGGAGTTTCCCTCCGCTCTAAGTGTCTCATCCTCGCCTATCAAATACCTCGCCAATGACACGTGTCATTAGTGTAACTGGAAGCCGATCAGAGGCGGAGCCCATAGAACCGATCCCGATCCCTGTGGTGACAGCTGTAGTGTCTGAACGGAGCAACACCATGCTCCTACACTTCTGCTGCTACATTTAAATAGTTTTTTATGAAAGCCACTGGGAGGGAGTACGACAGGATTGGCCAAAATGGCCCCCTCACTTTGAGCTGTATGGGCCTGTAATTGACTCCTGAATTAAAGTCATATTTTCAAATTAGAGGCAAGCAAGCTAGCTGATTAGAGGTTCAACAGAAACAATGAATAGAATATACATCAACAGGCAAAGTCTGTCAGTTAGTTAATGGCTTTCTTTGCTGAGTCTGATCATATTCTGTATTTTTCTTGTTACCCATGAAATCACCAAAACCAACAATGAATTGATCCCACTAACAAGTATTGTCTGTGTGGCCAAAGCTTCCTTTGTGTCATAGAGCTCCATAATTGTCCAAAAACTATTAAAAACACATCAGTGAGCCACACTGTTGCACTGGGCGAAATGTTCATTCATGTTGATGATGATGACGGCCACTGTTAGTTTGTTTTGAGTCAATCCAGCACATGCCTCATTAGTACATGAAATGTGTGCTAATCCGCCGCTAAAATAGTCCCCAACAAATACACTAATACTGATCCCTTTGACCATTTTAGCCTTGCTGACGGCATGGCTGCAGGGTCACCAGTGGCGCAGACAGAAATATCTTCACAACTATTGGATGGACTTTCGATGAAATTTTGTGCAAAAGTTCATGATCCCCAGACGATGAATCCTACCGACTTAAGTGAGCCCTTAACTTTTCCGCTAGCGCCACCATTAGGTTTACATTTGTGTTTTATAGTGAAATGTCTCAACAACTATTGAATAGATCGCCATGAATTTATACATATAAAAAACATAATCTTTTCTAATAACCAAGTTCTTTTTTTTTTTTTTTTTAAACATATCTTTATTAAATTTCTTCGGGGCACATACAACATACAGGAATACAGCTACTGAGTAAAGAACAAAGCCCTCGTTTTAGCCCACCCGTAACCCCTGAAAATAAACAACCAAGACAAAAATAAATAATAAAAAATAAAAATAAAAAATAGAAGAAGGTTTGCACAGGCATACTAAACGTAATCAGTCAAATTGGGTTATTTAGGCTATTGTATGTCACCTGGAAATGTACTTTGAGATCTCAGACCATGCTAGACCATAGAGGCCACTCTGAAGGGTCCGTGCACCATCCTCCCCAATATAGTCCAAGAAGGGGTCCCAGATTTTGAAAAAAATGGAAAGGCGTGTCTCTGAGCCAGAAGCTAATAGCTTCTAATGGGAGAAGTTCCAACACACTCCGAGTCCATTGTGAAATCGTGGGAACAGAGTCCGAAATCCACAGAAGAAGAATGCATCTCCTCTCATTAAAGAGAAGCACCTCCAGCAGCCTTAGTCTGGAGGAGCCAAGACCCAGTGCTTTAGTATTTATCCCCAGAATACAGCTGATGGGAGTAAGAGCTAGTTTTTTCTTAAATATAACATCAATTTCCTTACATATTTTGACCCAGAAGTCATTAATAAGGGGGCACTCAAATATACAGTGGAAATATGTACCTTCAGAAATTTTACATTTATTACAGAATTTTGAGAGCAATGGGTTAAACCTATTGCGTTTCACCGGTGTGATTTGGAGCCTGTGTATGACCCTAAATTGCATCTCCCTGGCTTTGTTGGTAAATAAGCAACCTGCAGGGCCTGACCAGACCCCATTCCACACATCGTCCAAGATAGTCTCCCCAAAATCCGCCTCCCAGAGAGATCTAACGTGAACCGTACAGTCACTGGTTGGAGTTGACAGGGCCTTGTAAAGCCTGCTAATAAGTTTCCTGGAGTCAGGCTTCAAGAGAGCCTTCTCCACAACTGAGATGGAAAACCCATTAGGATACAACTTAGTATTAGAAAGAATGAAACTGCGTATTTGCAGATACCTAAAAAAGTTATTCTGCGTGAGATTGTACTTCACTCTGAGCTGATCAAAAGACAACACAGTGTCCTCTGTCAGCAGGTCACCCACAGTCTTTATACCCCTACTAAACCACACTGAGAAGGCTTGGTCGGCCAGACCAGGAGGGAAATCTGGGTTAAAATGGACAGGTGTAAGTAGAGGAAAAAACCCATCTTGGTCTTCTAACTTTCTTATCATCCTCCAGACTTTTAAAGTATTCTGTAGAATAAAATTGCCCTTTAAGTTAAGGCGAGCCCACCCCTTAGATGCATATAATAGATGGTACAAAGGAATAGGGGCCACTGGGGCAGCCTCCAAACCAAGCCAGGTGGGTTCGGTACCCTTGTCAAACCAATGCCAAATATAGGTGCAAAGAGATGCTAACTGATAGCGTCTAAAATCCAGTACTGCCAAGCCCCCCCTGTTTTTATTCACAATGTTAACCACGTTTAAAACAGCGCCTGTTTCACAACGTGCACCAGTCGCTGGAAAATACGTTTCCCTCGAAAAACAAAATTGAAAATGCAGTTGTTGTTTTTTTAGTAGACAGTGTTGGCTACAGACCTGCAATCAGCTTTCACTTTTTTAATTAACCGTAACCATTTTTCAACAAATCTTATCCATACAGTTGGCATGTGCAGATATTGTAGAAAGCGCACATTTTAAAAACACTGGCACTGGACCTAAAACAATGATGTCATTAAATGTAATCTGCGTTTTTGTTTAGCGATAGGGTTTATCATGATGCCATTTCTCTTTTTCATTGGTTGCCAGACATTAAGAGGGCAGGTCTTACCAAATATCAACCTGTCAGAGGGAATACAAATTCAGACATAAATGTCCCCTTTCAGGATGATTTGTAATAACTTTGAGTATTTTTTTTCTATGCACTTACCATTATTAGGTCATTACTTTGTGTTAACACTAATTAGCAAAATACTAATACAAGTTAAACTAAGATGATCTTTCGTCATTTTGAAGTCCAGGGCAGTAAAACAAAGTTAAGTTAAGACAAAACTGGGAAGGATGCGACGGCTTTGAAAATCTGTCTGCCAAGAGTGTAGCTATTGTACACAAGCCAGTAGAGACCTCCATAAAAACATCTCGCCTTGACCAGTCCAAGAGAACACGCTAAATGTACCACAGAATGAGTGATGCCTGTTTAGTGTTTTGGGCTCACAGTTTGATCTGCTAACACTGGGAATAATAATCTGATAACACATGAGTCATGATACAACACTCAGCTCGACAAATCCTCATGACTAACACTAATATATTAAATTCCTAAAGCCATAGTCATTACTTTTGCACTTTAACGTCTTAATACATTTTGTTGCACATTCATTCGCTCTGGCTGCAGGCACATGAGGGTGATATCGGTGCTGTGATGGTTTATTGGAAGCAGGGCAGGTTTAAAAGCAAAACCTTATCATTGTTTTGAAGGAAAAGAGGGGTTTGCATGAAAATTTGAGGCTCCACCACATTGCATCAAAAGTAATTACTATCAAAACCTTCACATAAACAAGGTTTTCCCGCCCTCTATACAATAGCTCATAGCTTTCATTCAATAACAGGTAAGCTAATCTTTCATGTTTGGTCTTTGCACTTGGACGTGACGATAACAGTTTTACTAAATAACAAAGAAATAATCCCTTTGCGAACTGTTATAAGTATCCCTAAGAACAACGTTCATAAAATGTGCAGATTCCGCTTTTAGGGCCCTATTTTAACGATCTGAAACGCAAAACGCAAGTAGCTTTGTGGGCGGATCTCGGGCGCTGTTGCTATTATACCGGCGGGATAAATGACTCTTGCGCCCGACGCAAATCTAAAATGGGTTGGTCTGAAGTAGCTAGGTGTGGTTTGGGCGTAACGTGCAACAAATCAATCAGAGCGTCATCTCACATTCCCTTTAAGAGCAGGCGCGCTTGTTCCATGGCGGACTGCTATTATGACGGCGGATTTGCCTGGCGCACGCCAGCGGGAGCTGCCGATGCGAGATGCGGCAAAGTAATAAATGCCCGTCTTGGCCGGGTGGCGAAGTTGCTGCGGCCCCTCGGGCGCATCTCCTCAAGTCTGGAGAGGATTGCTGCAGCCATGGAGCGTGGGCCTCCAAACGCACCACCTGCTCCTGCTGTGCCCCTTCCTCCTCCCCCAACTCCATCTCCGTCCACCCTCTCCATCAGGAGCGCATCGCGCATTACTCCCGGACCAGATCCCGCCGTAGTTCAACATCACGTCTCCTTAAAGGAACACGCCAACTTATTGGGAATTTAGCGTATTCACCCTAACCCCCAGAGTTAGACAAGTCAATACATACCCTTCTCATCTCCGTGCATGCTGTAACGCTGTCTGACGGCTCCAGCATTAGCTTAGCCTAGCACAGATCCTGCAGGTGAATGGTTCCAGTAATCCTACTGCTCCCAATTGTGACAAAATAACGCCAACATGTTACATTTTCATGTTGTGATTTAGAAGTCACGCCGTGTAGAAAACAACGCGTAATATGAGACACAGCCGTCTTCTAACCCGCAAACAAACCGGGAACTATATTCCCAGACAGGCTTGCTGCGAGCATATCACTCCGCCCAAGTACTATATTCTTCCGCCTGAGAATATAGTTCCCGGTTTGTTTACGGTTAGAAGATGGCTGTGTCTCATGTTACGTTGTTTTTTGTACACGCTGTGACTCTACAAATCACAACATGTAAATAGGAACATGTTGGCATTATTTTGTCACTTATTTGGAGCAGTAGGATTACTGGAACCAGTTACCTGCCTGTTCTATGATGGGCTGATGCTGCTGGAGCCGTCAGACAGCGTTACAGCATGCACGGAGATGAGAAGGGTATGTATCGACTTGTCTAACTCTGGGGGTTACGGTGAATAAGCTAAATTCCCAATAAGTCGGCGTGTTCCTTTAAGTCCTCTAATATTTCCTCATTTATGTCATCAACACATCCATGATTCATGAAAATGTTGTGTAAATCACAACAAGCCACAAAGAATGCTGCGACCTTTTGAGGATTGTACTGTAAAATGCCTCCTGACATATCCAAACACCTGAAGCGCATTTTCAGTAATTTTTTCCTTTGTAATTATGTATGGTTTGCAAAAATGGGAACTGCTGCATCCATTTAGATGAGAGAAGTGTATGCGCGTTGTGCACACGCTACATTATGGCCAAGCATGCGCCCCTAAAATAGCATCTGAATAACGCGCTACTGACTTTAGACTAGCGCCACTGACTTTAGACCAGGTTTTTCCTGGTCAGTGGCGGAATTGTTTTCTGAAACTGCAGAATAGCACCAAGTAACGTTTGCGCCGGAACACGCCTTCTCTTTTCGCTGAACCGCCCCCAGGAGCGCAAATACATTCCCTAATTTACCGACGTGCGTCTGTGGAGGGAAAAGTCCGCTGTGCGTCCGGTGCAAAATAGGAATGATACATGCGTCGGTGTACAAAGGCAATTGCGCTGAGTGCAAGATAGGGCCCTTAATGTTATGTAATGGAGACATTCTTGTGCAAGTGCAAGTTTGGTATGGAAGATACATATGATTTTTTAAATCTCACATAAACTTATGCAGGACAGTAAATGGAATAATCATGAGCAGTGGCGGACTCATTACTGTGTCTGCACATGTTGAAATGGAATAATTAATCCATTCAATCTCACCACAAATGGCAGTTTAATGGGAATATTGGCTATTTATTGGTGAATTGGTGATGAGACTCAAGTAAACTGTGTCTGCAGCACTGATAATGAAACATGCAGGAATACATTTATATGATAATTAGTCATACAGAGCTAGACGAATATGTGATTTATTACAGCGATTCCATTGCTCCTCTTTTTTTTTTTTTATTGTGCATCAGTGTAATGACTGAGACCGATCTACATCAGCCGGTTGGTGAGTAGACTGCGGTTTTAAATGAGGCTGTATTCAGCATTGTTTGTTCATAAGAGGGAACATAAAGGGAGCTTCAGAGACAGAGATCGAAGGGGTGAAATGAGTGTTGAGAGCAGTGGAGACATATCAATAATATATATAATAATGTAAAGATATTTAATGTCTCATATTGGCAAAGAGAGTCACTGCAGTCCAGAATGACAAGACAGATTCTCCAAAGACAACAAAGTATTTTCTCCTTGTTCGAGGATCCTTTGTCGAGTCCATTTCCTTTATGGCTCCTCATTGGACGCACACCACCCCTCACTGTCGCTGTTTCCACGAACATAATGATGCGTGGCAAGATGAGACTATACCTTCTAGCATTTTTACGATGAAAGTTTGTCAAGGAAAAAGTAAAGTATATGGATGTGCCCAGTGAGCATAGATTAGTTATTTTCCCCTCTCCCATTATTTTCATACACAGCAGCAGCTGCAGTTGCACACAGTCCTGCAGTTATAGGCTACCACATGAAAAATTACTTTTGCTGTGACAAAAGCTGCCCCCTCCTTCCTGATTTTCCACCAAATCCATTTTACTTGTCCCCAAACCACTCCGCCGCCTCTTTTAAGTATGATAATCTGTAGCTCTGTCAAGTCAAGGGGAGATTCTGGTAATAAGTAATTAACTTCTACTGTGAATATCAACTATTGTATTTTTCTGTTGTACATACATAAAGTAGCAGACCCTACACATATCCAGAGAATAATCTTATCCGGGTTCAGCATTTGAAATTTAGGAATTTCACTACTTATAAATTAAATAACTAATAATTATTTTTATTATTATTATTTTTAATTTAATACATACTGTGTACATATACTTATACTGTTTATACCTAAACTTATATTGTTTAATATTACATTTAGAGAATGTGTGATGTGCACCAACAACACCAAAACAAATTCCTTGTATGTGTTGAAAAACGTACTTGGCAATAAAAACCCTTTCTGATTCTGATTCTGATTCTGATAAAGTGCTGCCAGTTCATTGCACACAGCAAACATTTACAGACACAAAGGTGTGCTGATGCTTTAGAGACAAAAGATGCTCATGATCAGCTTCATCCAGCTGCCTCGGGGCAGAATGCTTCTTTGATTCTGTTCAACTAGCAGATTTTAAGTTTAATTGTTTCACTTTCTGTGGGTGGAGAGGATTTTCTCTCTGGAAATTTTAGGATGTGGGCAACAAACACCATCTCAATTAGTTAAAAAAAAAAAAAAAACTGCTGCTCTTTTCTGTCGCAGCATAACTTTGTGAGTTATGATGATAAGATGGGCGCAAAAGAAAAATCCTGTCAAGAGCAGGTTTAAACTTTGAAGAGCAAATCAGCTGCATTGCAGCCCTGTTTTCGTATTTTATTTGTCGTTTCCCATTTCATGCAGCAGGACAGTCTGAAGTTGATTTAAAAAGGTTCCCGTCATAAGGATTTGAAGAATAGCATTAAACAGGGGGAAAAGGATGGAAAAAGACGTTTTATCTGGAAGGAAACATAACTTTTCTAACACCAAATTAAGTTTAAGGCTTTACCTTGCCTGCATTATCAAAACCGGCAATAAAACAGCAATGCAGCAAAATTCTCAATTTAGAGAAAGAAATGAAAGAAGCGTCGTCAGACAGAAGAGCAAACAGAGTAACAACAACAAACTGAAACAAACCCAATAAACATTTTTGTCAGTAACATCAAGGTCACCATAGCACCCAGGAGGGCATGTAAGTTACCACGGGCAACAGATCTATTTATTGATCATGAATGGAGAGCTAGTGCAGCATCACCAATCAGATCTGTTCTCTGCAGGGGTCTGAATTTTTCATTAGAACAGCGTTCCACTTTGAACTATTGAACTTGCGTACAGATGGAAAATATAAGAGTGTGAGGTTAGTCGAGGACTGCTGTTTTGGGAACATTTTTTGGTGCTTCTGTGATGGAGCATGCTCTTAATGCACTAAAGTATCTCCAACTTGCTATTGTTAAGTACTCCCACAGCAGAGGTTGATCAGTCTCATGTCCCTGGAACAAAGGTAATGCTCTGTGCAGTGTGCACAAAACAGAAAAATCACCTTATTTCCATTTTTTTTTTTTTAAGAAATGACATGAAGAGTACAATACTGGACTTCCATGAAATGTAAACACAAATGTTACAGAGGCTGAGATATACCTTGAAATATTTAGTTCACTTATACAGTAATTCACTATGGATCATACATTTACCATGATGCAACTGATCAAGACGCTTTCAGATAGAGAACAGCACAACTTTCATTAATTTCAATGTAGTCTATATAATGATGTTCCACTTCCGGGATTGTTCAGGTGCCGCCGGATATTCCACCGAATGTCCCTCTTTCGGCCAGATGTCCGTTACCTTCCACTTTCTTTGTGTTGTAATTTTAAGCCCCGGTGGATTTATGAGGACTATGGTTAACTGCTCCTCAGATCTCTGCAGGGTAAATCCAGACAGCTAGCTAGACTATCTGTCCAATCTGAGTTTTCTGTTGCACGACTAAAACAACCTTTGAACGTACACAGGTTCCTTCCTGAGGCTATTTTGCAGCGGTGCCGTTGCTCTAAACGGCACCTAGCGCCACCCAATATGATTGTGATTGGTTTAAAGACATGCCAATAAACCAGAGCACGTTTTTCTCCCATCCCGGAATGCTGTTTGGACTATCCAGACCCTCCTCCGCAGTGCTGTGGAGGAAGGTCTGACAAAGTGACACTAATTTCAATGAGACCATGCTCCGGGAATATGACAAAATAACAAAAACAAACCTTAAAAACAGTCAAAAAGTTGAACCTAGCTCAGTTTTCTTGGAAAGCATTGCAATGTCTGGCAAAGAATTTTGGCCGATGAAATAAGTCAAAGCGCACATTCCATCATTACTCCATATTCCTATAGTTTACCTTGTGATTGTTATACTTCCCAGAGTTGTAAAATCCTGTCCCATAGTATCAACAACTTTGTGCAGAATCGGTTACTCAAACCTGACTTCCTGGATCATGTTTTATCAAAGTAAAACTCCTGCACCAATGCAGCCTCTTGTGTCTTTGTAATGTCAAACTCTACACCTCCTGTTTGTGACATCTGTTTTAAATGTTACAACAGGCGCGGTAGTACTTCCCATGTCTACTTAACTGACTTTGGGGTGTAAAATCAGCAAAGTTTTGAAGGGTGGTAGTCGCCACTTTTCCCTGTTTGCATAATTTACTCAGTGCCTGCTCTATTAAAGCCCCAGTGACTGGATGCAGGGTGGCAGGGAAATAATTACCGTAGCAAAAATTGCCAACATTTACACTGAAAGGGTCAGGCCATTTTGCATTGAATTTCCCCCTGCTTTTTTTTTTAAAGATGTCTCCAGCGACTATAATGCACACACAGCTCCTTCAGCACACCAATAGCGTAATCAACATCAAATCAAATCACTTTTCTGCAGTTCCACCAAGTGTGTATAAAGTCAATGACTTTTTTTCTCCCCGCTGGCTACTGAGGAGTAAAAACCCAGAAAATGAAAAAATGAACTCATTCATGATTCATGCTTTTTCTATCCTCCATTTACTTTGGTGCATGTGAGAATGTCAGCACAAGGTGGAGGGACACATTCAGTCAGTAGGTGTAATTTCCTTTTTTGTGACTGACATTTTCTAAATCCTTTGGAGTCCTTAAGAGTGACTGCAGTTTGGCCTAAAAGATTGGAAGTTGATGCTTTAAACCCAAACCAGGCGTCTGATCGTTCCTTTCATCATTAGGCCTACAGTGTCCTCGAACATTTTACTGAAGAGTCTGGTCCACTCTGACCTTAGCCAAAGCTTGTTTGGAGGCATTGCAACACAATGTGCAACAGAAAACGATATTGAAAATGCATTAAAGGAAAACTACGCTTAATTAAAATTTGTTTTTATAGCTTCCACCATCCGTTCTATTGGACTCCCGGAGATGTTGTAATGCTAGGACATGGCTAAACAACAAATGCGGGCAGTCAGAGAACCATACAGGTAAACAAGCCAGTTTTGTCACTCTAGCTACTTTATTTAAAGGTAAAACCAAAATAAGTTATGATGTTACTAATAATCCCATATTGCACAGGAAAACTGTGAGTTCATAAAACTACAATACAGAAGGTAAAAGTTGAACCAGTCTGTATTAGTGATGTGTATTGTACAACACACAGTGTGGGTAATCAATTTACCGTTCGCCATCTGTTTTCTTATCCAAATAAATTTGACCAACCTCTGGGTTTGATTACAACCTCTCTGATCATCCAACAAAACATGTGTGTTGGACCTTTTTTCAGCCACATTACCGCGTTCCCAGATCTCAGCCATTACTTTGACGACTTCAATGTTATTACAACTGATAGAAGTGAAGGCCAGAGCTACAAAGATAAAACTCAAGCTGCAATAAACTGTACTTTTTCCACAGTGAAATAAAAAAACTAAACCTTTTCCAAGTTCTGATCCGCTGTCTTCTGTATTTTACAAATTGTTGTTGTTATTGTTGTTGTTGTATGTGTCAAATAGGCTAAACATTTGATGACTCCTCTTGAACTCCGGTGTGTTTACATACTGTAAATGTATCTAGTCAAATATGATTTGGGGCAACTAGTTAACGAGAACATCAACCGTACTTGGCCGTTAGCTTGTGAGTCGTAGCTAGCAGAGTGATATTATAGCAGTAGGGGGTTGTAAATATCTCTAGGTTATCTTTCTATAAAACATTACATTGCTTTTGATGACTGATCACGGACTCTACCCATAAAATGATAATTGTTAAGTTAATTATTACGGATACGGATTTGACCATTAGCTACTTGTGAGGCGTGTTTGTATTTCAGCTGGCAAAAACTTTATATTGCACTATTTACCCACTTTTGATTGAATTAAATCTGAAGGATTGATTGTTGTTATGTTCTGTAACTACACCCTGCCCATGTATTTTGCTTAACTCAGAATAATGCCACATTAGCGCTAAAGATGCTCATTTTACTGGGACTTTGAAGTCTTCAAAAATGCAACAGCAGCCACCACTGCAGTTTTTGTCCACCTCAAGCTCACCTTCGCGTCATGTTCATTTAAAAACTGTTTTTGAGCAGAGAGATCAGACATTAACATGACGGCAGCCTCGATGTGCTCCGGTTACAAATGATGCCAGCAGAATGGCACAAACAACCACCTCCTGATTGCTGCTACTGATTGAGACGGAGGATGAGCGCTGCAGCTTCATCGCTATATTCCCCTGGAAATAGGAGTCATTTGTTGCACCATGGCATCACGCCTCAGAAGAGCTTATGAGGAGGAGAATCTGCGATAATAGATTTGTGGTGCCATGCCTCCCCGACTCCAGCAGCTGAAAAATGTATGCAATTAAATTTCTAATTTCAGCGGGCTAATCAGGTCAGAGCTGTCATTTCATTATCAAAAGCAAAGCTTGTTGTAAAAAAAAATCAATCAGATTATTCACGATTCTGAGATCAGTGCAGTGAGCAGTTAGCTTCTTTAACCTCTGCAGAACCTTAAGATGAAACTAAATAGACATAAATATATAATAGATAGATCATATAATTTGACATATGTTGGGGCAGTTAATGAAAAATGAATAACTCCCTTTTAGTTAAAATATGGACTAAAACACATTTAATTGTTGGATATGTCTAAGTTAGAAGCTATTTACACAATCTTGAATTTAGGGAGACCCACTGCATCCATTTATTTAATATCTATGGAAAAATGATTAACTCCCAAATTAAATAAAAAATTTAAATAGATAAAATGTTGAGAATTGTGACAAGATGATGTGCAAGCCAAGATAAGCTGGGAGGAAGTTTAAAGTCGTCTCATTCTCATAAGTTTTTAAAACGTAAAACCAACTGAGTCGGGGTCACTAAACTTGAGATAAGAAGTTCAATACATATGAGATATGTAAGTAGGACAACAGGTAAGGCTGCTCTTAATAACTTGTTAAATTTTAAGATTAAGGGGTCGGGGTGGATGCGGATACTGTCCTTAATTGTCATCTCAAAGGGTCTCAAACAATGCATGCTGGGAAGTCTGCTAATATGCTCAATATGTTTCTTTATTTGATGAGAATTTAAGTCAGAGAAACTCATGTTGGTGGTCTGAAAATAAAAACTAGAAATTCAAGTTGAATTAACTTGAAATGAATAATTACTTTTAGATTATTACTGTGTCATGAATATGTATTGGACATTTTTTGCATTATTTTGAAGATGAAAATAAATAGGGAAAGTATAAAAAAGTACATTTTCAGTAGGCGACAGTGGTTTGAGCTCCACAGAAAGCTTTGCAGCTTCAACTGCATGTGAGACAGTAAGGGCCAGATAAAGGCATTTTTCAAAATGCAGATGATATTGGGATGATAATGGCCTGGAAGTCGTCGGTGCCGATTTAATATCGCCGTGGAGCTTCCAGCCTCTAAGCACCTGAGCCAAAAAAGGAGCGAGCCTCATAATCTTTGCTGCACCACCTGTGCTCATGCAAAGAGTGTTTACTTTCCCAGATCCATACAGTCGCTCCCCTTAGGGGCTTCCTGCACTCGATGACACCCAGTGAAAACATATCTAATTATGTACCTGGATCTGCCTTTTGATGTGTTTGTGTGCATTTTCTCAAGCTTCCCCCCCGGCCATGTGTTTTCCCCATAGGTTTTCACAAGGAGACAGACGCAGATACCCCCCCGCAAAGAGGCGACCATTTTGCGGAAAGGGGTTTGGAATAAAACAGGTTATATTAGATAAGGTAGCTTCAGTAGCAGCTCGGTTTGAGAGGATGGATGACGAATTTAAGTGAATGGAATTTAAGAAGCGAAAAACTGGTATAAATGTGTCTGCACCTGCTGCATGAGGGGCGTTGTCTCAGCGGCAGCAACCTCATGACAAAAAGGTGAGAGGCTTTGATGAGAATCAGCCAGCTTTCATGTGCAGCCAGAGGGGAAGAAAGCCCTGGGAGTACAGCTCATCCATATCTGCTATAAGGAGAATAGTCGCCTCAGGCACCAGCAGACAGGAACTCAAAAAACACACACACACACACACACACACATACACACACACAATTTGATTTGTTACACCCTTGTGAGTTATACTCCACTGACTTACATTTATTCCTTAACTTCTGATCTAAATTCTCCACGCTGCATGACTAACCACTGTCGTCACGCTCATCTTAAAAAAGGCATACATTTTGATGCTCGTCGCTCGGGCCTAAAAATAAGCCATTTTACTGCATGGGAGCGCAGAAAGTCATATTTCAAACAAACTTCCACAACACAATTGTTCTGAAATGCACACTGTTTTTTTAGTCAGACAGAAATAGAAATATTTCCTCAACGGTGAATCATTTCTTTAGCATCATCCACTCTTGGTTAAGAAGAGAGATTGTCCCTCATAAAAAACAATAACATAAATAATAAATAAAACTGATGGAGACATTATTTCACTCCGATTACACAGTCTAAACCAAACAAAAAAAATGTCAATGCACCAGTCGGCATGGTGAGAGCTGCCGAGTAAATCATTTCTACAAACACTAAAGTGGGTGATAAACAGTGCAGATGGGCGACACTCCTAGCAACAGGCAACAACGTGGGCAACAGGGTAAGAAAGAAAAAAATAAATAAAAAAAAAATGTTCCCTGGCAACAAGGTTTTCCAATGGGTTTAAAATAAAGTAGTGATTATGAGCATGTTTGAAAGCCGATGGGAAACTATGGCATGTTTAATGCTGCATTCATGTAGTGTTGGAATAATTAGTAATAATTAGTTCCAGACTGGGAAAATGCACGTGAACGCTCAAGTCGGAAACAACAAGAGTTGAAGTCATATTACCCAGTAACGTGGCGGACGAAAGTAAATGTTGGGTTAATGGTAAGAAACTTTTAATTAATTCACGTATTGCATATCAAGGTTTTGCTCACATGTAATTTGTATTATGGTATTAGGTTGTTACGTTAACCGTTAGTAGCTGTGTACGTAGAGTGACCTAGATTAGTTATTTGCATTGAGCCTGATAACAAGTCAGGTAAAGCAATACTTTAGTGGTTTTAGGGAATGTACTGGTGCAGCAACAAGTCACGGCCCACAGTTTCCTTTGCTTTTCGTTTTCAACATGTTTAAATGCTCTTCTTTTTAGCGTCTATGCTGTTGACACATAACTATTTAAAGCACTTGAACACACCGAAGTCGGAAGAACGACTTCCCAACTCGGGAAATGGAATAATCTGAGGAGCAAGTTAATGCAGCTGGTGGAAATTGCGGTTTTCCACTGTTGGTTAAACAGTCAACCAATCAGAGCTTTGTAGGTGGGATTAGCCATATCCATGTAAATAGCATCAGAAGAAATGGCAGCCAATATGGATATAATGGACGCAGCTGCTGTTTTCAAGTCCACAAACTGCAATAACAGCTCTAAAATCTGGATTGTTGAACACACATGAACACAATGAACATCTGAATCATCCGAATGCTGAGAAAGATCAAAATAGCAAGAGGAGAAAAGATGTGAGCAACTTTATCCTATGATGAAACTTTTTTTTGAGGGGCACTGAAAGTTCAATCAGTCTGTCATGCTTATAGGGCCTTCACCACCAGATCTCAACCCAATGTAACACCTTTTTGTCAGCCTTGACAGATAGACCTCTCCATCTTCCAAACACCACTTGAGTGAACATCTTCTGGTAGAATGGTGTTCATCCCTCCAGTAGAGTTCAGACTCAAAGAACACTAAAACTATTCACATTACTAAGAAACTTTATGTTGCTTGATGTGGATTTGACACCCATCTGTAGCTTGATTTCACTGTTTCTAATCATTTGTAGTTTGTTGAGACTTCATAATCACGTTGTCATCTCCCGCCCCCCCGTGTGGCCTTTAAAACAAAAAAGTCCACACAGATGGGCTTCCTTTGGACATAATGTTATGAAACAGAGCTGAGATCTTATCAGTTTAGATATATATTTGGCAAATCCTAATTGAAGCTTGATTTATGGTTGTGCCGAGGTTCCACGCAGAGCTTTCGCCATAGCCTACATAAGTGGCCTGAAATTTATACTTGTTCGTTGGTGTGTGCGTCGAACTCTTGCAGGTCCGGCATGTGTGTGCACGTGGGAAGTGTGTGGTAGAGCCAGTGTGAGAGTGACGGCGATTAGCTTCAGAGCGAGTCCTAGTGAGAGAAACAAAGTGTCTCCCCTGTGTTTTCTGACCATGGTGGGAAATCTGAAGCAGGAAAAGTTAACCCTCTCCTTGATTTCATGGTGTTTATGGAGAAGGAGAACCAGGAAATGAGTCGGGGGAAATGCAACGCTACCAAGCCACGGCCAAGCGACGTGTAGTTACATTTTCCGAGAGGTGTACGTCAGGCTACGGCGTGGGGTCCCCGTCTCCACGGAACTATGTATGTAGCCACGGCGTAGATTAAACGCAGAAGCATAAATCACGCTTTAGCATTATGGGTTAGAAGGAACATTATTCTGCTAATTGAACCCAAAACACCTGCCCCTTTGTGTAAAGATCTAAATGAGATCTTTGATGCGGCAAACTATTTTAAGTGTTGTTTTACTATATTTTTAAATGCATTCAGACAGCATACTGAGTGTTGATGATGTTTACTCCTCTTTCAATACAAATAAGGAACTAGTTGACAAAACATAAACAAGGTCTGCATTGTCTGGTGTTATTTTGTAGCCATAACAATGTCCCTGTTGATAAATAGCTCAGACTTTAAAAAAGATAAATAGGAAAAAAAACTAAGCATCATGTTTTTAATTTTAATAAGAACACCAGCAATTAAAGCTACAAATAAGTCTACAAGGTAAATTTATGACGTTGAGGCAGTCAATCAAAGGTTTCTGGAGTCTTTACATGTACAGCCTGATAAAGCAAGTGTGCTGAGGGTAAGAAAGCCTTGAAATGTCCGTTTTCTGTAGGGGGGTTGATGTGGCTGGTGATGTAGATGTACACTGTGACTGTAGAGCAGTCCGGAGAGCCCAGCTGTGGGCTATGGGATGGCCCGGTTGGGTCTCTTTGGAGGAGGAGGGGGCATTAGCTCAGAGTCTGGGTCTGGTGGGTGTTTCCGGTTCTGGGCTTGGACTCCTTGAGCACACCGGTCCACGTACTCCAAGAGGATTTCCTTCGTGACGGGCTCCTGGATGCTTTTACACACAGCTGGGGAGAGAAACAACAAACGCAGGAGGATGTAAGGAAGTTTCTACCGCTGTGGTGACAGGCTTCTGACCATCCTGGAACACAGGCAACTGATATTTGATTTATTTTAGAACAGGCACAAAAAAATAAATTTTACAAATAAATAAGACATTCTTGACATTCAATGAGTTTGAAAGGTGGCGTCTTTTTTTTTGTCTTTTAAAAACAAAAAACACAGCAGCGTGTTGTTTTTGTTCTAATGTAAGCTGCAAACGTTAGCATGCCCAGGTAGCTAGTATACTACCTACAGAAGTAACCACTTCAAAGGATAAAAGTTAGCATATCATTAGCTAACTATATTATGTTGTGTTTACTTTTTACAGCTGGTGTTAGAAAAAGGCCCATTCAGGACTGAAATATTCATTGTGTAGTACTCCCGCGCTGTGTCTCGAAAAGAAAAGCAGTGGGTTTCATAACAACGCAATGCAAGAAAGTTGGTGAAATTAGCATTAGCTAGCTAGCTACAGCTGCTAAAACCTGGGCTGGGCAAAAACAATGGCCACAAGCTAAAAGTCTGAAATAAAGGACAGATTGTTTCAAAACGTACTACTAATGTTGATTGATAAATCTGCCACCATA
This sequence comes from Perca fluviatilis, assembly GCF_010015445.1. NCBI lineage: Eukaryota > Metazoa > Chordata > Actinopteri > Perciformes > Percidae > Perca > Perca fluviatilis. The sequence goes on along the minus strand of NC_053129.1, from coordinate 24,374,951 downwards.
GATATAAGACAATAGATGTGACATATATCTATGTCTGCCACCATATTCACTGTAAACACCATTTGTGACATTATAGAATGCAAAGCTTGTCAGGCATAGCAACTATGGTAACATCCTATGGTAACATATCAGAACATTCATGACCATTCCATGATTCCAACAACAACCGTTCTCGAATGAACAGTGGAAGAATGTGTATCATCGGACGCGTTAAGAACGATTCGGGACGATGCTTTTATTTCATCGCATGGTTCGGTTCGTTTTCTTTGGATAAACAGATGGCGGCATAAAACTGGAAGATAAATGGGCTGAAGATGTTTGGTGCGAACGGGTTAATGATTCATGGCTGGGCGCTTCGAATCGCTGGCGGGTTTACGAATCGACCTGGAATATGCACTCACTATCCGCGTCGATGCGCTAATGGGAAAACTTTGAAATGAAACCGACTCGGGATATGGTACGGTATGCTATACCATCGACAAACTAAGGCTGGATCTGGAAAGGTTTTGAATTCGATCGGGATGAACAGTGACGAATAATGAATGGAACATTGGCATTCGAACTGAATGAGAACATGAATGGGAGTTGACCGGCAAAAGCACTTCACGGACGCCATTTTATTTGTACCACTTCAACAGCGGCGGCGTAGAATAACGCATATGTTTTATCCGGCGGCGATATCCTGGCGTCGATAAACATGCCGAACCAAAGCGGGCGGGATGACGGATGGTGGCGGAAAATGGAACGCCATGGTCGATAACCGTGGCATGAAGACGTCAAACGGGTTGTGGCGGACGTGGGCGGGATGATATCATACCGGGTTTCGACCTGGATCATGGGAATATGGTTCATTCGATGACCGTTGCATCAGGATAATGGGCAAAACTGACGAATTCGTGGGATAAATGGAATGGGAATCGATGAATGGGATTCATTTCGCTGGGCGGAATAAACTTCATTGAATATCAAAATCATGATTCGGCAAATTCGATTCATCTTCTCAAAATATGACACGGTGCGGTTTCATGAATCGTCATTCGAACAAAACTTCCATTCAGGATGATACCGATCATGGGCCTTCAATGCGGCTTCGAACGATCGATATATGATATGATAAAACATCTTCATGGATTTAACGGAATGGATGATGGATATTCGATATGTTCGTGGTTCGAAATATGGAAATATGGGAAATGCATCGCTGATGGCGGAACCTTTCGTCGTCGCTGTTTGTAAAACCATTTCAATGACGCATGGGAACAAGACGCATGGACGATGAATGAACCTTCGAATATATTGCTCTTGTAATAACCGGTATTTGAACCACTCGATTGTTGAACCGACAACGATTGATGAACAACGAACGGTTTGAAGCGACTTCAATGAACTTCAAAGGCAAACATCAATAACGCTGCGGTCTATTCGCTTTAACGATACCGGCTTATCTTCGATCGCTTTAAAATACAACCGTGCTTTTCACGTATTTGGCACGAATCCTTCACGGGAATGAACTCGAAAATGTTCTTCAATAACAGGAATAGACTTTCATAACCATGCCGATGCATTTACCATGAATGATCAATGGAATTCACTAACGATGGCGAAAACGGGAAAATGGCGGCTATATTATTGATTATGCAAAACAAATCATTCGATGAATCCATTTTAACTGTAATTACAGTTACGTTACAAAAATTCGCTTCATGCTGACGAAGTTAAATGTTCAATTCGACAATTGTCGAACATATTAAACAATGATTATATAAACTTTGCTGGGGCGGAAAACGCAACGATTTGGCGGAATTGCATGGCGCCAGAACTGATGGCAATGGCAATAAACCGAATACCTTCAAAACTGATGCAATGATTCCTGCTTCTTCTTCATGGTATAACCGACTGGCACTGAATCAAACTCAAAACGGAACCTTCGCCAACCTGATTGAAGAGGATATGAAAATGGCACACAATACTGAAGATCAAGTATGAGTCAAAGACGACATTTGAGCATCCGTTGTTTATTTGTCGAGGGACTGAGTCTCACTGAGAGGATTTTATAAAACATGGAAAATGAAAAATCCGAAAAAGTGCAGCTGAAATAATTAAATGCAACAAGTTGGCTTTGACAGAAAACAATATGGTGACATGAGTCATTATGAAGTGCTCCTTTCACCTTCACCTCGCAGAGATATTTATTGTGCTGAAAGGTTGTGTGAAGAGTAGCTGCAAAGAATAATCGATCAATTGATTAGTTGTCAACTATTAAATTAATTGCCAATCATTTTGATAATAGATTAATCGGTTTGAGCAATTTTAAAAAAAAATGAAAAAATAAAAAAAAGAATCCGATTCCACCTTCTTAAATGTGCATATTTTCTAGTTTCTGCACTTCTCTATGACAGAAAACTGAATATATTTTAGTTGGGACAAAACAAGACATTTGAGGAAGTCATCTTGGGCTTTGGGAAGCACTGATTGTCATTTTCTGACATTTTCTAGATCAAACAACTAATCACTAATCTAACAAATAATTGGAGAGTGGAGACTCAAGAGACAAAGAGGCTGACCTCCAGGGCTTAGTGTGACCCTCGCTGTCAGAAGCTGACCATCATTGCCAGGAAAACAGCGGCGTTTGGCAAACGATAAAATACAAAGTAGGAGCTTGTGTGATCCTGGAGTGTGGGGCAGCTGGGCTCACAGTGGGGGGTCGAAATCACACAGGACGCAAAGAAAGTGTGAGAGGAAGCAAGACAGAGAGAGATGCTAGTTTTTGGATTTCAGATTACGATCTTGAAATATAACTCACGGGAATGCCTAATTAGTCATCGTCATCAAGCTACCTCTCCTTATGACCTGTCTCTCTTAGTTACCTGTTATAGTTACGCTGTTATAGTCCTAGACTGCCGGGGGACTTCCTTCCTTTGACACACTGAGCTGCTCTCTCCTCTCCCTTTCTATTACTGTTTCTATTACTGTTACTATTACTATTACTATTTGTGTGCAGCCCGTCCCAGAAATGCTTGTTACTAATCCTAGCTTCTGCGGAGTTTACTCCCGAGTCCTTATGCTTTTTTCCCCAGCGTATTTCCTTGGAGAACGTTGGCACCAAAGACCCTGGTTGCAGCTGTCGCGTGGTCCTGCTGCACTCCCTGCTGAGCTCAGCGATGCCCTGCAATGTCATGCTGCGTCCTGCTGAACCCTGCGGCTTCCCGCTACATCCAGTCACTGTTCCATTATTAATGTGACTACTATCGCCACTGTTCATACAACACTAACCCGCTCGTCAGACACCGCCTACCAAGAGCCTGGGTCTGTCCGAGGTTTCTTCCCAAGAGGGAGTTTTTCCTCGCCACTGTCGCACTGCTTGCTCTTGAGGGAATTACTGGAATTGTTGGAATTGTTGGGGCTTTGTAAATTATAGAGTGTGGTCTAGACCTACTCTATCTGTAAAGTGTCTCGAGATAACTTATGTTATGATTTGATACTATAAATAAAATTGAATTGAATTGAATTGAATCATTTCAAAACTCAGATTTTTCTCCACAACATTTTTCTTTGATCTCAGTTTAAAGACAAACAATAATAAGACTAACTGCAAATCAAATATCTCTGTATTTGGAGAAGAACAGACGGACTAAAAAGGTGAGATAGACTCACAAAGCTTTCCTAAAGCTCGACACAACAAGCTGCCAGAGAACTGTGAAAGGCAGTACAAGCGGGCAGGATGCTCTGCTTCAGACTGGGAGCTCTTCCTGCTGGTGAAGGGTGACATGTTGGCTGCCATTTTCCATCACCACTTGGTGCTTAATCCGTCCAAATCCGTCTCATTATGGCAGCACACGTGTGCCACCAGTTATCAGGGACTTTGGCAGTAGAACTCCTTAGCAGCCAGTGTTGCACTACTGCAGAGCAGAAGAGATCCGTCTTTCTGCCTTTCTGTTCCAATATTTTATCTGATTTACAAACTATAAACAACACCAACAAGAGGGAAAGACAGTGCTGCCAGTCATCTTTTTTGTTGTGTGAATATTTTTATCATTTACATCCTTTTAAGAGATGTGAGTTTCATGCTAGCTACTTGTATGGGAACAATGTGTGTCCTTCACTTGTAACATTAGCTGGTTTGGATGATTATATATAGACATAAGAAATACAAAAAGCTGCAGTCTTCAATTAGTTATTCCATTTTTAGTGCCAATACTTGAAATACTGTATAGAAAATAATCTCTGGTGCAATCACTTTGAAGGATTGGTATACACTTATTCACTATTTTTCTGAGTTAAATGATACTCATACCACTTTAGTACAGAGAAGGATCCAGGCAGCCATGCAGTAAAATACACACTACATAAACCTTGTGAGAAAGGGCATGCCTTGGCGGAGGTCTGCATTCTCAGAGCGTCCTTCTAGTGTAGTTAACATGATGTGTCTCCTTTGTTTAATTCATACAAAAATAGAAATGTATAAACACAATTGGTGGTCTTCAGGCAGAACACGCATTATGACTGTTTTACCCTTAGAAAGTTCACTCACCTCCAAATCTCTCTAAGTCTGATTGATTAATTGTAATATATTCATTTTATTTTTAACTTGGGAGAGAGCCATAACACCCGTTTTCCTCCTGCTTGCAGTCCTTATGCTAAGCTAAGCTCCTGGGTCTTTAGCTCCATAATTAGCATACAGATATGAACAAGTTATTGATCTTCTCATCTCAGTCGCAGTAAGAAAGCAAATAAGTGTAGATCCCAAAATGCAAAGTTATTTCCTTTAAGCACAGGCTCATGTCCTTAAAACTCTTAAGTCACTTCCTGGATTCAACATATTAATTATAAATGCAGTTGCACCGCATTAATGAACAGTACAAGCCACTGTGTCCCCTGATAATCTCACCCAAAGTCAGGGACAACAGCACCGAGTTTTCATCCCTGACACTAAACAAACACGGCTATTCTGAATCATGCAGTAAAGCAGAAACTGGGACGAAAGCAAACAACTACAGACTACTGGTAGTATATGACCTTTTACTAGTCTGTGCACAACACAACAGACAGTCAACCTGCTTCTTTATCAAATACTGGGATCTGTGGGGACAGCTGTACTGGTAAATTGGGCTATAGTTTATTACAGGAGTTTTCTAGAGATAGCGACATGGATGAGCAAAGACTCAAAGTTTGGGATTTTCTTGCAAAGCTGCTTTGTTTTCCCCTACATTGCTTTTCAACTGACCCCGCTTTTGTTTTATTTCGAGACTTAATCAGAACCGGCCTGCGGCTCTGTGTTGGGCAGAACTTGGGTCCATTTTAATAACGCGAAATTGGATGAAAGAATATATAAATAGGGAGTGGATATAAGATGCAAAAGTAGGAACATGAGCAAACTCCCTCATAAGTGATGGACGGTATTGAAACAAATGTTCAATCTTTAATATGCTTTCAAACAGAATACATTAGATGTCTTCAGTACATTAAAGCAGCTCCTGCTAAAATATGCACTACTGAACTGAGTGACTCAGCAAACTGTTTGAATTGTAAAACTGAGGCAAATTAGGGTGTACATTGTCAGGTTTGACAGTTAACAAAAGAAATTAACTAGCCAGATAATTGTGTTTTTACCTCCCAAACTTCTAAATGATTGGTTTGTTCTGTTGTGCAGCACGATTGACTGTTTTCTGTGGAAAGCGTGTTCAATTACAGGTAGTCTGACAGTATTAATTTTTCTTAATCTCACATTTCAAGTAATTTACAAAAAGCTGTGGGCAAACAAACCTTGAAAAATTATCAGAAAATGAAAAGCTATTCAAATACTTTAATTGCAGTTCAATCAGAAAGTGTTACGGTTGATTTAACAGAAAAATACTTGTTCTCAGGTGAAGTGCACGCTGCCAAACTCTCACAGCTTTATCAAAGCAGCTGGTCTGTGAGTGAGAGCTGCTCTTATCTCAGTCTCTGCTGACTAGATCTGCCAGGCACCATTCAAATTATTTATGATTAATGAGATGTACTCAAAAGGCCACATATAGTTCTTCACAGGGAGCCGACTCCATGAAGTGGTGAGAGTAAACCTAAATGGGGAATCAATAGCCATTACTTCTACCAGGCTTTAGCAAGTTCTACCTTTTCAAGAAGTCAGAACTGGAAAAATGATACTCAGAAGGACTGAAGAGTAGAAACTAGTGGTTCATCACAATGGTTCTATTGGTTTGATAACATTGTACTCAAAGTAGTCGCTGAGATCTTGAAAGGGGACATGGCTTATAACGGGTCCAATGAGGCAACAAGCTTAGCACAAAGACTGGAAACAGCAGGAAACATCTAGCCTGGCTCTGTCCAAAGGTAACAAAGAGCCAGAATAGCTGTTTCCCTGTTTCAAGTCTTTGTGCTAAAGCTAACCAGCTGCTGTCTGTGGTTTCATATCTAATGTACAGACACTCGCGAAGAAATAAGCTAATTTCCGAAAATGTTGAACTATTAGTTTAAGACTAGGGCAAGTACAGTAGGTCAAATAGGTCGATCATAGCTGATTGAACCAACAGCAGGAGCAACAAAAATAAAACCTAAGTTATGCTGTAAGGACTACACCTGATTTACTAATCTATGAATGTAGTGGAAAGAACTTCAGTTGCAACATAATTAAAAGGTGATAAACAAACAAAAGAAGGTTGAATTTCTGTGATTACGTCATTGGATCTGAGGAGATACAATGTAAATGTAATCCGTAAAGCTTGCATCTACACATTTACAACTGTATCTTCAACATACATTAATTCATAAATAGCTCTTGGTAATAAACACTCCTCAACCTATAGTGGTTATACAAAATGTTTTCAGATTGCTGCTCTTTCACAATATTTGCTCTTTTCGAAAGGCTGACCTGATGAGTCATCATGAAAACTCCCTTCCAAAATTCATTTTAGTGATTCCCTGTAGGTGCCAACAGCAGCTAAATTGGAAGAATCGAGCCAATAAAACAGGTTTTCATGAAGACTAGGACATCTCTCTAATTACAGAAAAATTTGGTTTCTTTTTTTCCAGCAGCACGATGCTTTCAAATGAGCCTGGATGTGGCCCAAATTACATCTAATCGACACATCGACATTAATGTACTAACATGCCCATGGGCAAGGCAATGAATATCAAAACTACTTTGTGGTGGTGCACAGCCGGCTTCAAACAATCAAGTCATGTGTCCTGTTCTGGCATGCAATTACAACTTTCAAGCATATTCACACTTGGACTAACTGTAAAACACATTTCACCACAAAAATAGCAACATGAAAGCTGACAGAAGATGACCCTAGGGCTGCAGCTCTGTCTCCCTGAGAAGAGCAAACAGAGAACCTTGTTCAGATACTGAGCCAAGGGCTGATACATGGGAATCTGGCAATACCAGTAACAGTGACAGCGCCAGAGAGAAAGGAAACACTCATTTACTGTGTTTCTAAAGCATGACTGTGACTATTGGAAGGCCTACATATTTCCATAAGAGTAATTTACTCAAAGTGGAACATTTCCATATAGTATAATAGCTTTATAGACATTTACATAAAAATAGAAATTATAGAACAAAATGTATAGTAATTCTATCATGTTGCTCCTCAAGCTGTTCTCCACCCCAGATTAGTGAATTCCCATAAGAGCCTAATGGAGATGAGAGGCTAGTTACTGTGGAGTGCACTTGACTTGAGTCTGTGCTACTGCAGGTCAAAGGTCTGATTATGTGTAAATCTATATAATACAATGCATGTGTAGCAATGATGTTTAACAGGGAAATCATTGAAAGCAGTCTCACCGTGTTAAGTACAGCTGACAAATGCCTCTCTGCAGTAGAGCATATCACAGAGCATAGCCCTGAAGGCATCACATCAACACATTATGTTGATTCCAATAGCTTGTTTTGTTGGACTAAAAGTCTAAAACAAACAAATTCTATCACATCAGACAAAGAAAAGCAGCAAATCCTCACAATCAAAAATCTGGAACAAATGAATTAACTTAAACAATTAATAAATTATCAAAATAGTTGCAGATTACTTTTCTGTCGATTGTCTAGTTGAGTAATCAATTAACTGTTTTAGCGCTAGTTAAAAGTATGATAAGAATTACTTACATATTTATTTATAGATTATAATGAGTGATTAGTTCATTTAAGTTATGAAAATATATAATAAGAATTTTGCTTGTATTAATGCTTGTTGGAAACCCTCTTTTCATCACTTGACTGTTTAAACTGTCAACTAGTTTAAACAATTAGTAAACAGATATGTAGGTACTGTTGTATCTATATCTATATGTTCAGCAAAAGGTATACAGTAGCCAGCGTTGAATCATTTCAGAAGCGCATACCAATCCACCAGCATGAAACATCTGTGCAGGAAGTGTTGTGTGCCACTGACGGCGGCTTAACATATTACAAAATAAAACCCAGAAAATTAATTGGTGAATGATAAAAGTACTTCTGTTAAAAAGATAAACTCAGAGAAATAAGTATGTTGTTGTACGGATGAAACTTGTGCAGTGCAGTGTCCACATGTATATGATCCTGAATGTACAGTATCAAAACAACAGGTACCTATAGAGAATGTGTTACGTTTGCATTAACATCAAATTAAAACGAGTGGATCAGAAAACAGATAAGCTTTTTACTAAAATCTGATAAAATACATTAAAATTAGTAATAAAAGAACAGCAATATAACTTATTCACGTCACGCAGTAACAGATGAAGAAAAAAACCCCGAATGCATTTCTTTTATTCTTGGGAGCTACGTACTTCCAACAAAACAAACATTTTAAAAAAGGTAAGCAGGAAAAGCCCATGGGGCTTTGGCTTGTTGGCACGAGGTTGAATTCAACAAAGCAACACATTTATTTTCTCACCTTCATCTTTGCAAAGGGCCTGTCATAGCTGCCGACGTAGAGCAAGCCGACAGTCTGTGGAAGCAGCCTACAAAGACAAAAAGATCATGGTTAACACCCTCAACACGAGAATATCTGAGTGGTAATGATGCAAATAAATCTCTACACCACTTCCATTTTTCCAGCTAGTAACAGATCGGCAGAGATGTGAGATTACACCTCTCTGAGCCCTTCTGTCTCTCTGCGTGCTCAAAACTTAGAGAATACTACAGTATGGGCACGTTCAGATTCCAAGGCAATAATAAATCTGTGGAACACCTATATAGATTGAACACAAGGATTAATACAGTACTGTATATGTCTGTTAGATGACTGAGCACTCTGTATATGTCTGTTAGATGACTGAGCACTCAGCACAGTTAACTCAGACTATATTGGGGTTTATATGTGCAGTAGTCTCCCAGCACCGTGAACATGTGTCTGTGCAGTATTTATGTCAAATCATTGAGATCACACCCAACAGATGTCTTAATCACACACTTCTCCTTGCCTCCCTCCACCAAAAACACACACCATGATGTGCCCGTTGTAATTTCCAGACACTATTTCTGCTGTTATAGACTGGGTGAACGAGCACTGGTTTCATATTAGTTAACCATTTTTAGAACGGAAATAATGAGGGGCTATTGAGCTAAACAACAGTGGGGCTTCGTAGTCTGATGCACCTCATTCAGAGATTTCAATTGGAGCTGAAACCGGAGACCATCTCCCCATCCACCCCAGCCCCCTCCTGTGTAATGATAGCTAACACAAGCAGGAAGGAAGCAGCAGTAGACATTAAGAGAGCCAAATAGCCATGCAGTGATGGATACTGCCATGTGCTAAGACCAAACAAGACAGAGTCCATTAATACCTCTGACTAATATGTTGTGTGTCAAATACCACTTTCCTAAACCTGCAGGACGGAACACTCTTCTAAAGCAACGTTATCTAAAGCAAAGATATCAATGAGATTTTGGCAATGAAACAGATAAGAGTATATATTAGAGTGCCTCCAAAGAACATATTCTGCTACTTAGTTGTTGTTCCATTCAGAATCTGAACGTTTAAAGTCCTGAAAGTCCTGCGGTCTTAAATTACACTGCAACATCATATCTTTGAGTTAGGGTCATATAGATAAATTATGTTCAAATGAAAGACCTTAACAACACAGAATGCTGATGAAAATAAAACTCCAGCACAAGGCAGGGTTTTTGTTTAACAATCAAGATGTTGTTAAATGTCACGGTAGCCTTTGAACAGACTGCAATCAGACCTGTATTACCTAAAGGCTGTGTTGTGTCAAATGATTCATAAATCCATAAAAGTAAAAAAAAACACACAAAAAAAAAAAACTATAATGCCAAAAATAAATGAATATGAGGTACTGTGTAAAAGAAGTGGCCAAGGTGCTGTGTCTCAGATGGAAAAGTATAAAAAAAACTATATTGCCTGGCTAGACAAGCAAGACAGTACATTATGATAAATGTGTATCATATATTGCCTACCTGCCTTACCTTAACACACCTGTGAATGTATCAGAGTGCTCTTTTCTGCACTTATTTTTTCTTCTCTAAGTTTAAGGATGAGGCTGGTATTTATATATTTTTTTTGTGTTAACAAATCCCATCAAAAGACCAAAATTATCAATTAATTAAAACAACTATTGTCTGTGTATCCAAGCCTGATATAGCCTATTCCTCTGTGACAAATGCCTCCAATTTAGTCAAATCACATCAATGAGTCACAGTATTGCAATGTTCCTTCATTACCATGAACATGGGCAGTGTACTTTATTTTGAGTCAATCACACATACTGTCTTGATGACGTTAATACTCAGTAGTGTACCAAATTTGTATTAATTGGCAGCTGAAAATAGTCCCCAACAAATGCACTATTTTTCTCCTGTTTTAGTAATGCTTGCTATAAACCACAGTGCCCAGCTGTTTTCAAACTTGTTTTATGAAAATTAAAGTATACTAAATACACTATATATTAATTTCCAGTATGTCTGAGTGCTGTTGACAGGGTAGAAGTCAGAGTAATGAGGTGGTAGCTCAGTTTTTTTGGCTCAGTGACTCCTATTTAACATAACTCTAAATGGATCATGAAAGGGACCACTCAAGTTATAACACCATATAAAGAGGGAACAGGGGTACTGAATGATCTGGAGTTTCTCATTGAGTTTTATTGTGTCATCGTTTGTGCTGTTTTCTGATGTATTTTCCTGTTGAGTTTAGTGTATTTGTATAAAGGTCCATTTAGGAGTGGGAATTGTAAACTTAGGCTATAAATGCTGTTTTATGTGGCACTGCTCCATGCTATAATCTTGGCGATATAAAAATAAACATTACATAAATAAGCAATTAAATATTGAGCAATGGACTAACGCATTGTTGGTTTTGGTATTTTAATGGATTTGTTGACAATAACAAAAACTCAAACATTATCATAACATGCCAAGTGTAGCCATTATGACATAATGAATATTAATTCATAAATACTGTGAACACAGGCACAAAAAACAAGTTTTTTGTGTCTATACAGAGAAATCCGTTCACAGTTCAGAGTCCAAAGACAGACTTCATGTTTGTTCTGCATCATCCTTCATGTTTGTGCTGACGGCTGAAATGCTGCGTGCAAAGGCTCTCTTGACCTCTCAGATCCACTTGCTCTGAATTACACTAAACATCTTTTCTACCCAAGTCCTTCTCAGCAGTAAATGTGCCCATATACAGTACATGGCTGTTTGTTAAGGATGGAAGCTTGGGGTGCGTCGCTGGTCTAATTGAACAGAGGAATTATAAATGTCACATCGTGGTGGCTGTACAGGTGGAATGTTGTAAATGAGATTAATTATCACAGTAATACAGTCAAGAATAAAAGCATTGACCTCATGTTGTTGACTTCACTTTGATGCTTTTACATCAGACAGATTCACGTGAAAGTACCTGACTGGGTTCCTTTACACAAAGTATGGATTGGGATGCTGTAATGACACTTGAATCCACAGAGTAGAAAGACCTGTAACATGAATCCTGTCCTCTGGCCTCTGGAGAGTCAATCCAAGCCAATCAGGAGGCACCATTCTTTTTCTCTAGGTCCTTCAAAAACACTGCACACCTAATGCATGATGATCTAACCATTACTCATTACCTCTTCACACAGAATGCTGGCTCAAACGATCCATAACTCAAGGTCATCTATACAATACTCAAGACTGCTCAATTCCACACTTGGGAGGGGCACTGGCATGCTTTCTGGGATTGCTTCATCTTTCCATTTTGTTCTTTTCCACCTCTCCACTCCTTCTACCGCACAGTAATCACCTTCTGCCTCTGTGCTTACTTTTAGAGAAGGTAATAAAACTTGCAAGGCTGTGTACTATGTGCCTCAGTGGTACACAAAGACGTGCTCAAGCATCGACTGTGTGGGCTGATGAATAAGCAATTTTTGTTTCCTTATGTCTCTCTCTCTCTCTCTCTCTCTCTCTCTCTCTGACAGTAACTAAGGAGAGATTTGAAAATCGACACCAAGACTGAATGAGGTCTGCTGGGTGCTCCTCTGCCAGCAAAATTCATCTTTCGGGGAAATATCAGAACATTAACAAATGGCAACAATGATCGTCTGTGTTCTCCCACACACAGGGAGGAGTCTAGAAGCTGACTAGCAGGCTGGCTTTGCAGTAGAATGAGTGACTGTACCCTGCTGTGATCCTCTCAGTCTGTTGTTGGTGAATGGTGGCAGGCTCATGGCTACAAAGCTGGGACAGTCACTAAGGTCACCTGGCTCTCAGAGAAAAAAGGCAGCATGACCAGAAAGCTCACTGCTATGAGTCTGTTTGCTCACACTCAGACAATACTTAAAGACTGATCTGAAGAAAAAGCACACAGAGCAAAGATAGGTGCATTGTGCTGACAGAAAAAAAACAAGAATGTGAGATTGCACCTAGGCACAGTGTGGCGCTTTGAGATAAAAGTGAATGTCAGCAATGTTACAATGCTTACATGGCATGCTGATGTTTACAAGGTAACCTGTTCATTTTTAACATTTAACGTGTCGGCATTGCTAGCATTTGCAAATTAGCATCAAACACACAAACAAGTGCAGCAGAGGCTGATGGGAATGTAGCCTTCGTCAAGTTTTTTTGTCCTAAAGTATTTGGTCATAAAATATATAAATTGGAAATGTGTTTAAAATTAAAATTGTTGTTGTTACAATGCATCCTGTGGGGAACATGAATAGCTGTACCAAATATCATGGCAATCCATCCAATAGTTCTCAAGAAATTTGTCAATATCTGAAAGCGCTAGAAGAAAAGTAAGGGAATGACCAAATTCATTAGGATTCATCCTCTGGAGACAACGTTGTGCAAATCCATCCAACAGTTGTTGCAATATTTTACTAGATAAGTAAAAACTACTTTGACGTGGGGTGGTGCTAGAGGAAAAGTCAGGGGCTCACCAAAATTATTAGGATTATCTTCTGGGCATCATAAACACTTAGCAAAGTTGTCAACAGTAACGTAACCTATGTGAATACCTTGTTCCATTTTTTGCAACAGTTTGCTTTTATTTGCAAAAGTTTCTCAAAAACATCATATGTCTTACAATTACATTCCAAGATAAAGTGTCCTTTCTCTCAGCAAGAATCTTTCAGTTTTCCTAAACTGTGAATATGTCCAGCTTTACAGATATCACACCTAGCTAATGAATAATTCCAGATACAAAACACATTTTGCAATGTGCATCTCCCATTACATTGTCACTCACTATGACCACTACTACTGTCATTACTAACATAACATTATGCCAAAATATAACCAATGACGTCACCGTCAGTGGGTTTATTTGCTAGGGACCTCATCTTATAAATAGACGGTACCTTAGGATACCATACCTGAAACAGGCGCTTTAAAGTCACCACTCATTTAACATAGGCCTACAGTTTAGCAACAAAATAAAATGCTGAGGGTACATTACTACATTTGTTCATGTTGGTTTTAACTGTATGCACCCATACTTACCTGGAATCTTTTTAAACAGTAACGTTATTATGGTGTATACGTGTCCTGCAGCGGGGATCTGTCCTGTCATTGTTCCAGTTGGACACAATCATATGGGGGAGAGAGCGGATGACTGTTTGCTTAAGTTCAGCAGACGGCTCTGTATATTCGTGTAATTACGACTTCATGACTTTTCATTAACAACTGAAGAAGCGGTGGTGCGCCGCTGCTAAATGTTATAGCGGAAACACTGGATAGGTCTGGTAAGCTAGACTACCACCAACGTTACAACTAGTTTCAAATTCATATGAGAAATATAATCCGTAGGCTGTAATGACCTCCAGGAAATTATTGTTTTTTCTAGTTATGGACGTGTTTTTAATGTTTCTAATGTTTACCAGAGTGAGGGTTACAGTAGGATGAGCACCAGTGGGTCTGAATAATTTATGTAGCAGAGGAAGATAAACATAAAATGAGAGAAAAAGGGAATGACAGTAGTGTTTGCACTTATAGGCACATACAGCAAATTAGAAGTTCCTGAGACTGGAGACAAAAGCACACGTAGGCGATGATGGTGAAAGGAATGAATGTTTGTACGCTGCAGTAATGTTACTGTAACAGGAATTGAACCCCAAGGCAAAAAGGAAATGTGAGATGGGATGGAACAGTAAAGAAACGATTGAAGCATTGCCTTTGACACCAACACACATAGCAACTGTACGTGTGTGTGTGAAGTACTCTAGTGCGTCACAAAATGATAGGTGCTATTAGACTTGTCAGGCAGAGCGTTTCCCTGGCAACAGTGACTTACCCTTCTCCCCCGACTTTGGTGATCTTGAGGCGAAAGTCCACAGAGTTGAGATTGGGGGGCTTCCACTTGAGGATGTCATCACACCTCCCAGCCTTGTATCTCTGGAGGTAAAACCGAATTCCAAAAATTATTTTTAATGTGGTAGATTGGTTAGGTAGAAATACATATTAACGCTGCTTTCATGGACCAAGGATGACACTGTAGTAGTCAACCCGGTGCAGACCTAATGGCTAGGCAATTTGTGAGTTTTTAAGCAACAGTCACAGCTAATGAGCTGACAACCCTTAAACAAATTAGGCTCCATTATGATACACTGTTGGTATCTATCTAGAGCTGCCAGACGAGGAACTGAATAGATCTTAGGTTAATAATTAGTCTCTGGGTATCAACAACGTCATGAAATGCAAACAAAAAAGAGCTTATTAAAGAATTTGTTCAAGTACATTTGAAATGAAAATAATTATAAGTAGAAAATTGCACGGTGGGAGCACACAAATAGATGTGTAAATACATTACAGGCTGATAAATTATGATTCAACATGATTACATTTGTCACATACCTACTGTGTCTCAATGCGTAGCAACATATGGCACATAACCAAACAACATGCTTTCCTCCATAACTTTGATTACTTATGCTTGGCTGACATTTAAGGAGGACATGAAATAAGCGCAGTGGAACATGACAAATGTAAAGGCATGACGTGTAGAGGCGTGAACAGATGACCAGACTATGTCACTGTCAGGTTGCCCAGTAACAGAAGTCTACTCCAGGGAAATGTGTGGAAAAAAAGACAGGATTCCTCAGGAGAACCTGTGTTGTCACAGCACATGACCAAATAAAGGGTTCCTGGATCTGCCCATGTATGATCCTATGGCAAGACTTTAAAGAAGAACTTTAAATCATTATGGGAAGAAAGAAACAAACCACTACTTGACAACAACACACTACTCAGGCCGGCTGTTTGAGTTTGGCAAGCTATTGGATTTGCTGAATAGCATTAAAATCGTGTAGTTTTCTAATGGTTTTCAGTCAATTCAGGGTCAAGCCCAGTAACCCAGAAATTACACTGATGGGTAATGGGTTTTGTATGCTTGGAACCAAGTAGGTTGTTTATATATTAGATATTAATATATAAGTGTATAGATGCTCCAAATGACCCAACTTGATGGTGAAGCAAAAAGACATTATAGCCTCCCTGCAGGCGGCATCACAATGCCTCCCTGATATCTTCTGCTTGTCTTTGTAGTCTTGATACAATAATGCATACAAATGGGTATAATGGTGCACACGTTTGGACAGTCTCCCCTTGAAGGAATTCATTGTGTTGCACTCCGTATATCCTTCGCCTTCCACTTCCGGGATTGCTCCGGTGCTGCAGGAAATTCCGCCGGATGCATGTATTTTCCGTTTCCTTCTGCTTTCTTTGTGTTGGAATTTTAAACTTGGACTTGAACAGTGGATTTATGAGGACTATGGTTGACTGCTCCTCAGATCTCAGCAGGGTAAATTGAGACAGCTAGCTAGACTACCTGTCCAATCTGAGTTTTCTCTCGCATGACCATTTTGCAGTGGCTCTGTGCGGAGTTTAGCACTGCCCATGACAATTCTGATTGGTTTAAAGAAATGCCACAAAACCAGAGCACGTTTTCCTCCCATCCACGAATGCTATGAGGAGTAGCCAGACCCTCCTTCAGCGCGCTTTGGAAGAGGGTCTGGCAAAGCAAAACTACACTTTGTTGAACTCAGGAGAAGTGACAGAATTACAATAGTTGCATAAACACTGATTAAAGGGAGCGTGAGACAAGAGTTCTAACCCTGTCTCACTTTCACCTCTCCGCACCTGGCCAATTGTTGTGTCAAGTGGATGTTATCAACTGTTTTTGGAAAATTTTCGGCCGAAGCCCTTTCAATTTCTGATATCAGAAATGGGAATTGTTCATGGGTATGTAGCACATTCGACTATTAAGTTGAAGAACAGAGTTCACAGCCTTTTTTACTGTCCTTTTCCTAACCAAGTGCTTTAGTTGTTTAGCATGAGCCATAAATAGCCATAACTATAACTATACTTTCTTTACCAAAGCTAAGGCAGAGCAGATGGTCAAACTGAGACAGACCGCAGCCTGCTGCAAAACACAACAGCCTCTAAACAACAACCCACATTAGCTTTGCTAATAAAATCTCCATCCTATCCAACTTACAAACATGAACACACATCTTGTCCTGCACCTTAGCTGGTTTAATGAGCGACCAAACATACATTCACTGGGGAAAAGTGGATTGCTAATGTCAGTTTGCAGGCTAGATAACTAATAAACATACCTCTAAATGTCACTTTGTTCGAGATACATGCTGGTGTGGTCCTTACTCTTTAACATTTCTAACAACACGCTGTCTGCCCATTGACACGTAGGCTACAGTGCAAGTTTGTTTACTTCGTCTTTCGTTCCCTACAGTGTAACAATGAGGGCCCTTGCACTCAACGCAATTGCCTTTGTACACCGACACATGTATCATTCCTATTTTGCACCCGACGCACAGCGGGCTTTTCTCTCCACAGACGCACGTCGGTAAATTAGAGAATGTATTTGCGCCCCCTGGGGGCGGTTCAGCGAAAAGAGGAGGCGTGTTCAGGTGCAAACGTTCCCTGGTGCTATTTTGCAGTTTCAGAAAACAATTCCGCCACAGCCCAGGAAAAACCTAGTTTAAAGTCAGTGGCGCTAATCTAAAGTCAGTGGCGTGTTATTCAGATGCTATTTTAGGGGAGCATGCTTGGCCATAATGTAGCGTGCGTACAACGCGCATGAACTTTGCTTCTCTCATCTACACGGACGCAGCAGTTCCTATTTTTGCAAACCATACATAATTACAAGGAAAAATATTACTGAAAATGCGCTTCAGGTGTTTGGATAGGTCAGGAGGCACTTTACAGTACAGTCCTCAAAAAGTCGCAGCATTCTTTGTGGCTTGTTATGTTTTACACAACATTTCCATCAATCATGGATGTGTTGATGACATAAATGAGGAAATATTAGAGAACTTAAGGAGACGTGATGTTGAACTACGGTGGGATTGGACACTCTGGCGGAATCTGGTCCGGGAGTGGCAATGTGCTCCTGATGGAGCAGGTGGACGGAGATGGAGTGGGGGGAAGAGGAAGGGGCACAACAGGAGCAAGTGGTGCGTTTGGAAGCCCACACTCCATGGCTGCAGCAATCCTCTCCAGACTGTGGAGCAACATCGCCACCCGGTCAAGACGGGCATTTAATACTTTGCCACATCCCGTGCAGCTCCCGCTGGCGTGCGCCAGGCAAATCCGCCGTCATAATAGCAATCCGCCATGGAACAAGCGCGCCTGCTCTTAAAGGGAATGTGAGATGACGCTCTGATTGGTTTATTGCACGTTACGCCCAAACCACACCCAGCTACTTCAGACCAACCCATTTTAGATTTGTGTCGGGCGCAAGAGTCATTTATCCCGCCGTTATAATAGCAACAGTGCCCGAGATCCGCCCACAAAGCTACTTGCGTTTCACGTTTGATACTTGCGTTTCAGATCGTTAAAATAGGGCCCTGACACTCAACATGCCAGCTGCTGTCAATCAAACACAGACATGCACCTCCAGCCAGCTAAGACTAAAAGTAGCATTTTCTGATATTTCGCCAAATACCTTTTTTCTTCCTTTTATTAAAAAAACAACTATTAAAATACATTAAAAACATGTTGACAATAAGGAATGACTAACTGTGATCTCATTTTGACTATAATATAATCTACTGCATGTGCATCATTATGAAAATGAAATCCCGTACTGATTGCAAAGTTAGAAAATTGTACTTTTATAAATTGGTAGAATCAAGGGCAGGTTGACTTTGTTGATTTAGGTGTAAAGGGAAGGGAACACGAGTGTGGGGTGTTGATCTGCTTTGTCCGCAGTGGAGCTCTCCGTGTAGGAGGCGGCCTTCGTGTGCCTTTGAAACCAGCACACTCCACAAAAGCTATTCACCGCAGTTAGCTAGAGAGCGGGAAAAGAGGCAAAGTCTTTTGAAGAACCTCAACAGAGTACATCTTTTCTTCTGAAAACGTGGGTGTAGAAAGGAACATTTTTCAATGCAGTTAGTTATGATCTGCTGCACAGGCATCAAAATAACCTCTTGTGAAATGACTTATTCGTCTCATGTAGCTCTAATGCGAAATTAAATATATATACAAGCATGTAGTAGGGATGGGCGATATGGCCTAAAATCCATATTGCGATATACATTGCAGCCTCTTGCGATAACAATATATATTGCGATATATAAATTATAATAGAACCATTTCCGACCAGGTTACATAGACCCTAAGGAAAACCAAACTGCTAAATGTATTTTTTTTTTTTTTTTTTTTTAAAGAGAAAGAAACATAGTATGTAGTTTTGAGAACATTTATTGTTCAAAACTGTAATTATACAACATAATGTTGCAGATGAATAAAATTCAAGTACACTAGTTGCAGAGACTTTGACAAAGAAAAGCTTAAAGTATTGGGTGTCTTCTCTTTAGTGCAAACCATTCTAAAAGGCACTACACTTAGTAAGTTTAAGTCCTTGGTTCTTAAATGCCACCCAAGATGCAGAGAACAGAAAAACTGGTGTCTGTTTAGTTAAGGAACAGACACTGTACTGGAAATACTTTCAGTATTAGGCAAAGATGCACAGATACTTTAAATAAAAACATATTTCAAACAAAGTTTCTTACCTGCAGCCTAATGTAACGCATTTGAGAGCGCGAGCACACACGCACGCACGCACACACACACACACACACACACACACACACACACACACACACACACACACACACACACACACACACACACACACACACACACACACACACACACACACACAGAGAGAGTCGGGACTTTTCCCGGTGGGCCGGTCTGATAATAGTTATACATTGCAAGTTGTTAGCAACACCATCCGGCGGCCTGGCGCCGCTGCCTGCTGGTCAAACGGTGCAGCCTCTGCTCAACCCGTACGGCAGGGGCCGTAAACGTCCCGGTACATTTTTTGGTCCCACTCCGCTGCACACACGCGCACACGCACTCCCGGGTGTATGTTCAACGGGGAAGTACAACGTCTGCAAACACCAGCTGCCAAGATTCCAATCGTCCGTTATATAGTGAATGGTCAGGCTAGTGAAAGGCGCCATGGTACGGCTCGACCACAGCTCCGTTGTAGCGGCTTAAATCCAAACCAAGTCCAAATAATGGATGTTGCCCCTGGTCTTTTTCACCAGCTCCTTGTTTCGCGTTTACTCAAGATGACGATGACGCGTTGCAGCTCGTGGCTCTAAACTTCGCGGGTAGATTGCGTCATCAACATGATTTATCGTGATAGTGCAATATAATTAAAATCTCTATCGTAGGCCAATTTTGTATCGTTTATATTGCATATCGTCTATATCGCCCATCCCTAGCATCTAGTCATTAGGTTCTCCACAGTTTATAATCAAATTACTTTATAATTGAGCTAAGTGAAAACGTTTGCGTGGTTTATGTGTTTGCACGGTGTTAAAACAACAACAGTACATGTAAACCTCTATTATGGAATGAATAGTCAGCCCCAGAAAATACCATGCCCTGAGGATCTGTTGGGGCTTGCTAAAATGTTTGTGCAACATTTTCAGTCAAAGTACAAATTTGCTCTATCCAAGCCAGCAGAGACAGAGCCACAGCAACAACATCACGATAAGCCAATCAGACTACAAATTAAATAAATAGGCTACCTTCAAATTCATTCCTAAATGAAAGAGTGCTGCCAGTTGCACTTGCGCTTTTATTACTATTGTTCGCCTTGTCAATAAGTGACTGCATATACAAAACAAGAGCTTTATTATTGGAGCGAAAAACAGACCTTCAAACCCAGTCTTGCATTCAAGAACACATCTCCCATCCATCAAAATAATTTTCTTGTAATGATGTTCCATTGCATATCAATTGCCTGCTGTTTCAAGCTAGAAATTCAGAGGCAGAGACGGTCAGACTGAGGGTAGAAAAAACTGAGGGAGATACACAGTGTGAAAGCAAAAAAAAAAAAACAAAAAAAAACAGTATGGTTTCTGCAATTAAAAAAAAAAAGTTTATGCCAAAAAAATTATTGTAATTACTGTATTATAAATCAATTACTTGAACAGTTATTGGGAAATATGCAAAAACATCTGTCTGGTAATGGATAACTCAACAGTCACACCACAAATGGTTGCAAGGTCTAACAAAAGCCCTAAAATCACCTAAAATTTAACCGTAACTTCAAATTTGAGACCTTTTTAAACGTCGATCTTTGTAGACCTCTCTATCTACTATTTCTAACCTGCAACTCTCTTAGTGCCTTATATTTGATATTCCTATTTTCTGTTCCCTGGACTCCATTTTCTTATCTTGTTTAAGAATTCTGAATACAACGAACTCTTTTAAAAATACCAGCATGACGGGACTGGAGGTATCACCAGCAGTAGGAGTGTGCGAGCACAGCTCGGCTGACTCTGCAGTTTTCTATTTCTAGTTAAACTAAACCTTTTTTTGGAGACAAAGATAAAAACTCAAAGTAGTCCACAAAACTGCCACCTAAGACTTTATAACTTCCACTAGGAACTGCATTTTTTTTTAAATAGCCCGAATTGACAAGAAAACCGCAACACTAGCGCTGCTTGTCCACGCATGAACTGTACAATAAAGCTTCTCAAGAAACCTGGAACTTATGAGTGAAAAAGCAGGTAATGGTTCATCAAAACAACCATGCATTAGTCTTTACAGGTGCTTGACAGGTTATCGGACAGCAAAGGATGCTGTTGTGATGATACTTTGATCAGCATCAGTTAGGGTTTGTTGGGAATTGTAAGGCCAAACCGTAGCCTTTCCCTGATATCAATACAGGGCAATAAAAAAGTCCAGGGAGATAACAGCAACAAACAATCTGACAAGCTATAGAACGGCTCCAGATCAGAGATTTGTTACCCTTGCTGGTCTAAACTCAACCACAAACGTTTTCAAAGAAAAGCAAATTGGACTCACATAATACATATAATAATAATAGTAATATATAATAATAGGGTCAGATTTACTAAGAAAATTGTGCAAATGAATGAGTTTGCAGCCACAATCTGTGAGTAAAGCAGAGTTCATACTGTAAGCTCAGAAAAGAAATGATAACACAATAATATTGATTACAAAATATTTATCGACTTCCCTGGAGGAAAACTGTTACCATTACTTAAAACTTTTGATATTATAATCATGCATTTATCTAATTATTAGTACGTTAGTACAAACTTGCAAAATATAACATACTGTAGCTGAACGTTGCCATGGATGCAATTTGCTTTGGAGTTTCTAAGGGGCCATCCACATGGAAACGTTTTTTTGTGCAAACGCACATGTTTTGCATCGTTTGGGCCGACCGTCCAGACGAATCCTGCAAACGCACTGCCTGAAAACGCACTTTTTTGAAACCAGAGGCCCGTTCCAGAAAGCAGGTTTAGTGAAAACTCTGAGTTAGTTAACCCTGAGATGAGGGTAACTCTGGGTTTTCGGTTTCAGAAAGAGAGGTAACTTCACCTCAGAGTCAGTTACTATGGTAACTGAGCCTGTGAACCTAACCTGGTCAGGAGCAGGTTTTCTTCAAGAAACCTCGAGTTTCTCTCAGTCTCCTCCCTCTCAGTCTGCGAAAAACTGAGAAAAAAAACTCTCTGAGAGGGAGGAGAAACTCATTTCCTCATTCATTCATTCAGTCTGTATCAGGCGCAATTTTAATGCAGTTTGTTATCTGCATGAATTAAAAAAACGTATTGGTTTATGTTAGGCAGACTATAAAACGTTTTTTTTTCTCAAACATGTCATGTCCTTATGTCGTCGATCCCGTTGATGAAAAAGTTGTATTAATTCACAGAGAGTTTACATCGGTATTGAGTCCCGACTATAGATGTATTTTCATTTCCACATAACCGATTTGAGAGGTATTTTTTTTTTATTATCACAGTCCATCAGATATGTAGATACCTTATCCGTCCTCATTTCACTAACATCCACCATCGTGGACAGGCTTTAACATCCCAGCAGATTCTTTGTGTCACATTACGGTTTTTGCAAACGGCAGTTTTCTTTAACAGTGTAGCGGATCATACTGTAATAGTAAAGCCACTGTATGCAGAGCCGTCAGAAAAGTGTGACTTGCTCTGAAACGTTTTTTAAACATTTTTGTAGTGTTCCCTGGACACAAACCAGTGAGAGCCATTAAAAAGAAATAAATGATTATACATTATAGTTCTGTAAATGATCATGGTGCTGCAGCCTCAGAATGGGATTAGTATAGTTTACTTTTTCGCCCGCAGGATTGCACCTAAATGAAATTATAATACAATTCCAGTTTTCACCAGTAATATTATAAGTTAACTGTGATTAAATATTAAATTAATACACTGTTAATGCGTACGCATTGACTCAAGCAGCAATTTTCTCCCACACCAATTCTCTCTCTTTTGCAGCCGCAGCCGCTGTCTTGCTTTTTTAACGAAATGAACGTTCAAACTCGCTGTTTGTGCGCATGAGTATTTCCGCAGACCCGTTTGTTTGTGGTTGTTACCATGGTGAATCGTAGAATCATGGCTCCATTCATACTGCCTTTTTATAGTGGTTGTGCACGCGCGTAACCCTGAGTGAACCTACTCCGAGTTGATTGAACCAACTCATATCAGCTGTTCTGGAACCGAAAACTTGGAGTTTCCCATCTCAGGGTAAATCAACTCAGACATCAGGGTTAGACTCAGAGTTTGTTAAACCTCCTACCTGGAACGGACCCCTGGTCTCAGGGTGAAAAAATCCGAAAACGGCTCTCGTTTGGCTTCGTATGGATGGTGAATACGGATCCGTATCGATGATGTCATCGCCACACCCCTCTTTTACACCCTCTCCCACGGCCGCTGACGCACACAACTGCGTTGAAGCTAAGCGAGCACATCCCATCTCCATGGTCAAACCAGCTCACTTCATCTAAATACTGTGTCTCTGCTCCCTGACCCTTCCCTCTGGATTCTACACAAGATATATTGCTAACGTTATGTAGCAAACGTTAAACGATCGCTAAAGTAGCTGACCGCTCCAGCCGCGAAGTAACGTTAACGTTAGCTGCTATGGCTATCTGTTTATAAAGTGGAAGTAGACAATTTATCAACTAGCTAGCTAATCTGTCTGCTTATAAACTCCTTGAACGGATTATAGTAACTTTTACCACGGCTTATCGTAGAAAGGCTACTGCAAGAAAAACGTATAGATTATTAAAAAGACATCATTCATGGATCATTGATTTTTGTTTGACTGCCGATGTTAGAGCTAGCTAACGTTAGCGCGCTAACGTTAGCTCGCTACTAGCGCGCTGCAATCATGCAAAATAAAAAGCAATCCAACAGCACATTATACAATGTAAACAAAGACACCTTTTCTTGCGGCAGCCTTTATAAAATGAGCAGTGGTGAAAGGTATTATAGTCCACGGATGTATTAAGAGAACGTTATAATCTAGTCATGTTATGATGGGAAGTGGAAGTGACTATGCTCTTCTTCTCCGTTTTTGGTGAATTTCTGTAGCAGAAACAGCGTTAGCTGTATAAAGGTGACGTTAGCTAGCTCTAACATCGGCAGTCAAACAAACATCAATGATCCATGAATGATGTCTTTTTAATAATCTATACGTTTTTCTTGCAGTAGCCTTTCTACGATAAGCCGTGGTAAAAGTTACTATAATCCGTTCAAGGAGTTTATAAACAGACAGATTAGCTAGCTAGTTGATAAATTGTCTACTTCCACTTTATAAACAGATAGCCATAGCAGCTAACGCCATAGCAGCAGACCTATAGGCCTGGAATATGAAGTAGCGTGTTGAGTCATTTACAAGTGGATTCGTTTGGACGCAACTTTTCTTGAAACGAATCCAGGGAAGACGGGTAAAAAAAAGATCGTTTTGGTACGTGTGGACGGGGCCTAAGATACGATTGCCTTTACATGGATGTACATACTGTACCTCATTCTCACTTCTGTTGTGGGAAATGAGTAGAAGTTAATCATGGCTATTACACACAAACATTTTAAGAGGAGTATTAGCTTTAAAAGAATTATCTGGCAGTGATATGAGACATACAACCCAGGCAATATCTGCAGCACAACTATTCATAAATATTTGAGTGTCTGCTTACTATCACAAGGCTGATTGTATTTGTATTTTGCAAATATCATAAGCATAGATGTAGTGAAAATAAAAACGATAGTACAAGGCAGCCACAATAAAGGATAGCTTAATAAATGTTTAAAGTGTAATTCTTTTGAAGAAAAAAGCAGCTCGCTTGAGGGTGTACTTCAAGATAAGTCCTTTGATTAGTGTTTTTTTTAAGTCTCATTTCAATAACAGCTTTTTGCTCCGAGGCAGACTTATTGTTTAAGCGTGCTGCAGATTCTAGACAAAAGGCTGGACAAGTCCAATAAATCTGTTCCCCAGAGAAAAGCTCCCTCTGTTACAGCTCAGACACACTGGCTCGTTTCTTGAGAATAACATTAACACTGTGTGTGTGCGTGTGTATTTTGGTGGGGTGCATTAGTGTAAATGTGCAAAAATAGTTTGAAAAGGTTGAGGAAAATAGGGACGGGAAAAAGTTGCAGTTATGACATACAGATAAAGTGAGGAATAGCAAAGCCCAGATGAAATGATTATACTGATTCAATCACGAAACACAAAATGCACAATAGCCAACAATGTGACCTCCTAAACTCACATATCTGTCTCAGATCATCTTTAACAATATAATTCAAAGGCTTCACTGAGTCTTAAACTGATGTGAATCACCTTCTGTACAGATTTTTAAGTGAAGCGGAAATTATTTTAGATAGGTTTTTTAATTCTTCTTTATATTCTTTGTACAGAGATCATAATTTGGAGTGCTCTCCCATAAGCAATTATACCATCTGTGGCAATAGTTCTTCAAATTCAAAATCTTTCCAATGTTCCCTAAACAAAGAAAACATATTCCAAGGACACCGTGTGTTGGGTGAGATAACACACCCAGTGACTGCGGGCGAATATTAATGGACGTTCACAGCAGCAAGACCCTGCTGAGATTAATCCAGAGACAACCCTAAACCCATTTACACAGTGAGAGATTAACATTGCACTGATTGGTGTAGAGATTGACCATATCAATGACTTTGGAAAACTATTGTTTTAACTAAACCTCATGGCAATCCAATAGTTCAGACATTTAAATCTGGACCAAAAACTAACAATGCCATCCTTTGAGCCACACTGCTAGAACCATTTCATCAATGTAATGTTTAAAAACAACATCTTGACAAAAAGGGTTTTAAAGTTAATGCCGAACACAGCCGTCAAATTTGGCCAAACTACATTTGTACCAGACGCTGGTACAACCTCTTCTACTGCCGTCCAGTGTGACTGAGTGCTCGGCTTACAGCGCTGTCAGTAGTCATGCGGGAACAACGCTCCGTGGTGGGTAAAATATACATGAAAAGTGGCCGACAGATGTCGTGTCCTGTTCTTTAAGAATTAATATATTTGGGTAAATTAGAGCAAATAACCATTTGTTAGTGAAGAGGGAAACACAATGGAACTGCCCCATAGGAGAATGTGCTTCCACATGGAGAGCATCAGATCATCAATCCAGGAGGTGGCTTTAGGAGCTCCCCCACAACCCAACATGTTGCTTCCGCTGCACAGCATCCTTCACAAATAATGGCTTATTGACATAGGTTGGCAAATCAAGGGGATCTCAAACAACAGCCACAGTGTCAATCAATAATCCAATAATACGAGCTAAAGGTCAAAAAAGAGAAAGTTCAACTGAAAAAGTGCCAAAAGGCAGCAATTCCCCTCATCCTCTTATCTGCCTCTGGCCAATATCCTTAAGTATTCCCCTGTAAATATTTAATAACCTCTTGGAAAATAATTTCAGTGCTGTTTACTATCATGATGTACAGACTGTATTGGGTGTAGACCATCACATCCCACAATCTCCATCAGCATTAGGCTAGGTTTCCTATTACTATTCGTAATATGACTGTGTGGATGCAGATGCAGAATGCTGCTTTCCATGTTCCACTGTTTTCCGTTATGACAGCATGTGGACAAAAATTAAACACGGCAACATGGACAGAATTTTTTCATATTTATTTTTAAAATGCAAACATACAGTTGCAAGAGGACTTGTTAATGATGACTTTGGTCTCTTTCAATTATTTTCTAAAGAGTCTCATAAAAATGGTGAAGCTATGACATTAGGCTAGCACAAACTATTTAAAAGACATAAAAACAGTAACTGCAGTCTGTCACCTTGCAATCACCAAACCTGTTGTTGTTATTACCATTTAAATGTGTCTCTGCTGCTTGTTTTAAGTGCACGCAGAGCCTGTCGTGATGACACCCAGGCCACACTGTTATTCTCATTGGCCGAGTGTGGATGAAACACGTGAATACATCTAATCTACTTGAAGTAATTACTGTTGTTTTATTACAAAAATCCTGTTTGTGTTGTTTAAAATGCTTAACACTTTCAGACTGATAGAACCAAAACACTCATAAACAAGACGTTTTATTGTTTTAGATGCTGTAATAAAAAAGTAAAGCCAGACAGTGTTGCATATTATTTTCTTTTGTAATGTCACATCAGATGGCATCATCACATTTAGTCACAATGGACTTGCCAGTTTTTTGAGCGACTTTGCAGATGGGAACCAGCTGCTGATGTTCAAGAGGTAGGAGAGATTTCCTTCTGTCAAATTCAACAACTGTTATAAAAAATCTTAATGAACGGTGATTTGCTCACAGATTGACAAATCAGATTGAGCACAGACAGCTTTAAATGGGACACAGAAGAACTATGGTGGTAATTTCTAAAATGAGCTGTATATCATACACGGACTTGCAGCTCTGTGGAAGGACTTCCATCCAATTCAAAGGCGAGAATTATACAAAAAAGGGGTGAGAAAAAACAACCTGTCAACAGAATGGATTTGTCTGAATGACGACCTGTCCACACAATCAGTTTTCTTTTTGATAAAACATCTGCACATCCTCCCGGCTTTCTATTCCTGCTTGTTGAACAACAATCATTTCAAAAGCACCTGCCAAAACAAATCACAAACCCTGGTTAAGAGTATACTAATCCATGACTGGGATGGGGATGATATTGTTGCAATTTCCTCAGTCGGTTCGATAAATGCCACATTCTTATGCCCAGAGTGCCACAGTGCTTTCAACACCTTTCTTGGGGTTTGATCCATCAAATTCACTGAAGCTACAGAGGACAATAAATCAATAGCTGACTGCATCAACCCCAGTGCTCTTAATCTAAAACAATTCTATGTCAGGATTGTGTATAATTTGGAAATTCAATACAATCTCGGAAGAGGAAGTCTTGACCCGAATATCGTCTGGCTACATCGGAACCCTAGAAATATTGCCTGTTGCCCCCAGATCAGGGTTCAAAATTAACCTTTTCGTCCACCTGCCAAATGGCTAGTGAATGTTAAAATTTTACCTGCCACTTAGTCTTGCTTTGCCAGACCTTCCTCAACAGCACTGCGGAGGAGGGTCTGGCTAGTCCACACAGCATACCGGGATGGGAGAAAAATGTGCTCTGGTTTATTGGCATGTGTACGTTCAAAAGTTGTTTAGTCGTGCGACAGAAACCTCAGATTGGACAGATAGTCTAGCTAGCTGTCTGGATTTACCCTGCAGAGATCTGAGGAGCAGTTAACCATAGTCCTCATAAATCCACCGGAGTTTAAAATTCAAAAACAGAAAGCGTAAGGTAACGGACATCCAGCCGAAAGGAGTAACATCCTTCAGAATTTCCAGCGGCACCGGAGCAATCCCGGAAGTGGAGCATCGTGGATATAGATTACCAGCCACTCAATAGATTACCATTGTTTTTTTGTCTGGTGAGTGAAGCAAATCTACCAGCCCCTTACATATTTTACCAGCATTTGGTTAGTAGATGGTGCTAATTTTGAACCTCGCCCCAGAGGCTAAATCGTCGTCAGGCCAATAGCTGATGGGTTCCGAGATGATAAATCAACTAAATTCAATTTTAACAAAATACAGAAAAACAGAAAGCGGAAAGCTTATGATGTACAAGAAACAACACAGAGTGACAGGAATTACAAGCTCCTGCAACATTTATGTTGCCATACTGATCAAGACAGTGATGCATCAATTAACTAGCCTCAGGGAGACATCTGCTACTTGGAGATGCAGATCATCTCAGCTCATGTTGTGGTGGAGAGAAAGTGCAGCCGTGTAAACTTGCCTCCTCCAAATTTAATTTCCAACCCTCCTGAGAAGTGTTGCTACGTGATAGCTATTGCCACAGATATACACTGTATTATAATTACTTCACAAATCACAGAGAAGAGAAAAAACTGAACATGCTCAACAATAAGAAAGACAAAGACTAGTCACTAGTTTTGCTTTAAAACAACTAAGAATTATCTTACGTGCTAATGTGACTCCAGGTACCTTTGCATCCAATCCATTAAATATGGAGTAAACATACTTACAACCCGCTAAAAAACTGTTAATATTAATAACAAATGAATTTTCATCAAGGCCAGTGACAAGTCTTGTACCATTGATTTCATTAAAACACAATTTGTTTTTTATATCCGTCACCACCAGGGACATGATACGTCCCCATTTGGTTGATGTCCTCTATAATCGCTATTTGAGCCCCATACATCATTACCATTCATCTCACTATATCAATCCAAGGCATAGTGGAACTTGGAGAAAATTCACATCTAGATACCTACCTGTCCTATTCCTGCACTAATTTTATGAGTAATAGGATATTTCAAATATTAAACAGTGGAATATGGGCCCTTGAATCCATCGAAGGGGAAGGAAAGAGGAATAGTATTACGGCCACAGATCAAATTGATTTTCTGCTGTTTTAACAACCAAGTAAATTGGTTGGTATTCTTACTAAGGCCATTTCTGTCCTCACACAAACTGCCATGTGTCTGTATTACTGATCAGCCTCTTACAGAGAGCCCTGTGTTTATGTGGATTCATGTAGGAGTGTGGTTTCCTTTACAATAACAGAGGGCAAGACTGATATAGAAAGTGACAAACGGCGGGTGGTAGTAACAAGCTGTCCGATTCTTATGTAGGAGCTCAGTGGAAGAAAAAGCTGTCTGACAACCTGTGGCAAAGAGGCTACAGCTTTGAAAAAAAGACAGATTGCCATACATAAATGAAGTCTTACCCCGCATGGCTGGAAGATAAGCCCGTCAACTTCATGGCTGACCTGGGACGTGAAGCTGCCTTCCAGTAGCTGAAAAATAGAAAAGGAGGACACAGTTTCAGCCAAGAAAAAATTATAAATGACAAGATGGATAGCTGAAAGCTTTAGCTGGGAACACATGAAATGACATTGATTTATAAAGTCAACTACAGCTAGAGTCTGCCAACAATACCTGACTCTCTAAAAGTAAGCAAATTGAAACATTACTGGAAGGCAGATTAAAAGTCTAGGACCTTGTTTTCCTCCATCTGACCCTGAAACTAAGCACTAATTTCTTTGATTGACAATATATGACTGCAAGATCAATATATGTAACTTGACAGCCCAACCTGAGGACCAGAATAGCAACAAATCGTTAAGTTCCTGAAGACTGAAAAGAGTCGTTCATTAATACCAACCACCAATGGTGTAGTAGAGAAAGGGAACCTACAGCACCATATTAGAGGAGGAATGCCCAGGAGACGTGGCAGAGCTACTGCATGACAAAAGCACATTTTCTACATCATGGAGCACATCAACAGCCATGGCAACTACAGCAAGGAGAATTAGAGGCACTAAAATAAGGCTGAATATACAATCTGCATAAGGAAGCAGATGAACAGATCCCCCCAATATAAGAGTGCTTTCATTTTTGACTTTTCTTTTAAATCAATCAAACTTCTTCCCCCGAAACTAAAAGGTGATTTATTTTCCAGCAACTGCATGGAAAATACAATTACATAAAACTTTTTTCTTTGAGAAAGGCATTTTGTTAAACAGCACCTGCCTATTTTTTTCATCTCAGAACCAGATAAATTAGATGTTTGTTTGAAGTCAATTTCTGATTTAAAAAAGAAAAATATCGATCCTATATGATAAACTGAAACGTTTAAACTCGCCCTCCACTAAGACCATTGAACAAACGTAGGAAAAAGACCACAGAGCCACAAAGACTGTCCATGGCCTTATAACAGCAAAGACAATTTTACTAAAACATTTGAAATGCCATAAGCATCTTCAGTACACAACATTAGCTAAATTATTTATCATGCATGCTACACCTTAAGAGAATCAGGTTTTCAGAATTTTAGGAAAATTTCACCCCCCTACATTCTTCACAGTTGATGATTCTCAGGAGCGTCTTTTTTTCTGTGATTTCTGAGCAGATTTATTGACGTTTATCTGCTAATGACAATGTGTGTTCAGATTTGACTGATTTAAGATTTAAAGGAGTGACACTTTTGTAACTGAAATGCAAGACTTTCAAATCAATTTAAAAAGTGAACACGAGATATGAGATGAACCTGCACAGTAAATTCAACCATGTCACTTTCACAAAAATAAAACTGTGCATTACGTTGTACATTATGTTGTGCTCTTTGTGATGGATGACCGTTCTGAACAGAGGTTATTTCCATACTACACTGGTATGAAGGGAAACCTGCTGCTGCTTGGAAGGTAGGAAATCAATCCAACACGTATCATTTGCCTTGGAAAATGTTTGGCTATACTGTAATACCAAATGCTAAATCTAATATATGATTGCATAAGTACAGAGCAGAATCTCAATGCTTTTTAAAGAGTAGATATGAACAGAGACCGCACAATCACTGCTGATCATCAATTCCCAGTGCAAGTATTGCAAAATATTGATTCTACTGAATTACTTTGTGTGAAAACTTGTCAAGTGATCTTTGCCTTTCGTATGTTCATACAGATGGTTAATATATTTAAGCAGGCAGGAAATAGCCTTGGCCAATAAAATAGAAAGCATATGCATTAGTGCACTGCAGCACATATCAGGTATCATATCCAGGCCATCAAGATGAACTAAAGCAGAGAGCAATGCATTTGAGCCATGCAGGGAGGTATTGAAAGGTGGAACAACAACATTGTGCTTTGAGTGGCCTTATATAACATATTGTAAGTCGTCTCCTGTCCGAATGAAAGGAGACAGTAAAATGAAAAGACTACATTTTAATTAACAATGCCTGCATCTCTGTCCAGCTCTGAAATTTCAATCAGCAGGCATGATCAATTTAAGTGCCTGTTGACTAGGAGATAGCAACGTGTTGAGGACAAGACAAGACACAAGACACATTCCCTACGCAGGACATAACAGATCGCCATCATCTGTCCTGGTGATGCTTTGGGACAAACCAAATTATAACCTTTAATCACAAATACAAGAAAGCGTGTTAATAGAACATAACTACATTTTCACTTCATGCAAGGCTGGTTAAGCATTTCATACACAGCAGCACTGCAGGCTCTCCTGTAAAAAATGCCTTTGACACATTTTTCCCAGCATTAGACCAAACTGGTCTGTCTCAGCTGCTCGGTGGATAACCATCTATGATGACACCTTTAGTCTTTCTCAAAAAATCTCTTTGAAGTGAGCAGATGCAACTGTATAATACATCAGATAATATTTGCTGCAAAGTAGGACATTTATCTAGATTTCGAGATGTATGAAGATGCAAATATACTAGTATGAAGACACAAATGTCTGAATTATTACGTGAAATCTACAGAGCTAATGTTGTAAGTGACGTCCCGTCCTGGCTAGCTTCTGCAATACAATAAACTCAATGCGATCTCTCATTGATTATTTCTTCCATTGGTAGAAATAATCACTTTGTTGAAGTGCCATGTTAAAGACTTTTCTCGTAAACAAACGAAAAGTTATGTTTACATGCAGTGCTTCTAACCAAAACCCGAAAGAAATGTCTTTCTCATAAAACATTTACAAAGCAGATAAAAAAAAAAAAGAAACATTTAAATTGTGCATCGTTAACATCAATGTTTGCTAGCTTGCAGTCTTCTCTCCTGTCTTTATTGGCACAATGCTACGTGTCTTCGCTTGTTGCCGCCACAAACTGTCAATCAGTGTCACCCACATGCTTACCCTGCATGCACGATACAAACAAATGGGAACCCACAATTAAAAACAAACATTCATGTCCTGATTTATTCACAAAGGGGCTTTCCATTGCACTCAAATTTCCAGCGTTTCTACTCAGATGTTTTTATGCGTAAATTGAAGACGCACATTAAAACAGGTAGATGCAAACGCACCTAAATATGGTTGGGAATGGTTTTCTTACTTATCAAACAGAACACAGATGTTCTGGTCTCACTTCGGCTCTCTTTAGCAAATAGAACCTGTAATTGGTGAAACTCCAGCTCTCTCTAGCTGCAGAGCACTCTGATTTTAATAGAAAAAAATATCCTGTGTCTGTTATATTTATACCGCAGGATGATTTCACCTTTTCCCAAAATACGTTGATGCAAAACATCACTGCTTCTCAAAAGATGTGTGTCTGAGGGCTGATGACTTCACTTCATCCATCTCTGAGGAGCGCTGTGTACATCTAACTCTAACATCTAACTCTAACTACAGCCACATAAAACCGTTCGGTCTCTGCTGTATCTGCAAAGAAAGCAGAGCAACATCAGTGCTCTCCAGAATGATGAATGAGTCACAGCAGATCACACAAAGCTTGACAATCATGCTGACATGGAGAAGGCAGATAGCCAGACTAAAAAGAACGGGTGCCTTTATGAGGGAACGGCATGTAGGCGGTAAGATCTGGGAGTTCCATTTCAGTTCTCTTGCCATCTTAGCACACCCACCCACCACCTTCGTCGAGCACAGTGAACCCTGGATGGAGAGATGAGCAGAAAGAAGACTTCCACTCACACATCCTCCTACAGTAAGGAAGTTCCTTGGAGCGATAATGCAGAAAGGGGGCAGCACCCCTGCTTTCATGGTAAACCTTTTAGAAAGGAAACACAAAGTTGTGCCTGGTACAGGGTTGTGTGGGCGGAGGCCAACAGCAAAGCCCCATTAAGAGATCAAGCTTTCATTGCAGACTCCAGGGCAGAGACGGGGCAACGCAGGATCTAAACAACAAATAGGTTGATTGCCAATTACTCCCAAAATGAAATTTATGAGCGTACTATTTAGCGCCTGTGATATGGCCGCACGGTGGCCGTTTTAAACATGCGACCACAACATGTGACCGCAGTGGCAGTTTTAATCAAGTGACTGTTGTATTTAACATAGTCTTGCTTTGCCAGACCATCCACACTAAGGGTGACACGAAATGAAGTCACAATCTCGAATAAAAAAATTTAAATCGGCAATGCTGCCACGCCCCCATGTTACGTCCGGTCAGCTTGTCAAGCGGAAAAAAAACACACGTGTTGAAGTGCTGCAAGTCAACCTCCTCTAATTTAGCTACAGCCAGTCAAAAGATAGCACGGCAACTGCAGATGCAGGAAACCCATCGACAGAACTTGAACCCCCTCCTCTTTCAATGAAGTTGCCGATGTGGAAGTATTTTGGATTTCCAGTGAGTTATGTTGACAATGTTCACCTTGTCGACAAAAAAGCCACAGTTTGCAAGCTCTGCTATGTGCGTCTACCATATTCTGTGTTTACCATTGCTCATTAGCCTAGCAGATAGCGGAGTTTCCTTCTGTTTATAGCTTAATCACGACAAAACCGCACGGTGGAATTTCAGCCTGCATGCACGTTTTGTAGCCTAAACGGAGCAGCTTACATTGGTTATATTAGAGAGAGCAACAAGTTAGCGGACTGCCGAGTCGCCCTCTCAGCTGCTAAGACCACTGTGCTGGCTTGATGGTGTTTTAAACCCACCAACCAAGCCTGCCTGGAAGACGAAGTTGGGGGCTTAAAACACCAAACACCGCTGTGTTGTGAAGCGTCTGCCCTCAGCAGTCTCGGCAAACCGTTTTTTTTCTTTTTACTTTATTGACAAATTGTCAAGTTTCCAATTGACTGAAGATATACGTTATTGTTACATTATGTTGTTAATAAATGTTTTAAACTTGACAATGTAGTGTGATACATTGCGAACAAAGGTCAGATATAATATTATATTGCATAAAGTCTAGTCTAAAAATGGAATAGCAACCTGTGCTTTAAAAAATAAATAAATGTAAAAATCGAGAATTGAATCGAACCATGACCATAGAATCGAAAATGTAATCGAATTGAGGATTTGGAGAATCGTGACACCCCTAATCCACACGCTGCGGAGCGGAAGAGGATCTGGCTAGCCCCCACAGCATTCCGGGATGGGTGGAAAAACGTGCTCTAGTTAAATGGCATTTCTTTAAACCAATCACAATCGTCTTGGGCGGCGCCATGCTCTGCACGGAGCTGCTGCAAAATAGTTGTGCGGGAAAACTCAGATTGGACAGGTGGTCTAGCTAGCTGTCTCAATTTACCATGCAGAGAACTGAGGAGAAGTCAACCATAGTCCTCATAAATCCACCGGAGTAGCGTAGAAACAGAAAATACATGCATCCGGCGGAATTTCCAGCGGCACCCGAGCAATCCCGCAAGTGGTATATAGTATATAGAGTATATTTAACATTACAGTGGCAGTTAACATAGTTAACACATAGTTAACGTTGTGAAACAGAACTAGTTAAGTTTAGACAACAAAAATACTTAGGGATTAGTAAAATATCAGGGGTTGGCAATAAAGCATCGCAGGTAGGTAAATTACACTTCTGACCTTGACTTTGAATGATTTCCTGGTGTGACTTTGAATAACCGATAAAGAGTAAAGGCCTGTACGTTTCTTAAAGCAGTAAGCAATATGAGTCAACACGTATGTGTCATGTATTTAAAATGTCTACACCTTTTGATTTATTAATACGCATTTGCAAGAAAGACAACGGAGTATGGTCTCATACACAAAGCAATGCCGTGGCTCACTTTCTGTTCGATATTGTCAGCTTTTCATCAGCACACCTGAAATGATATGACGCACTTTCCATTTCTGAAGCGTTTGTGCTTTCCTGCGGTCTGCTCATCCTCGTAGCTCTGAGGAGGTTTAGGTGCGGGGGCTGAATCAAAGGCGGAGAGGATGGATTGATATTCCAGTCAGACCAGAGGGATGTTGCTGGAGGCTCCTTTCAAGCCTAATGTGAATGATCCTCTGAAGCCAGTACGCAGTTCCCTATTAAACGAAAAGTCCACAGAAGAGTGTATGTGCAGGGCTGCTAAACCACTGGCTGGCCTAAAGTCAAACAAGGTTACCGTCTGGAGAAATTTAACATCCTCTGATAACTTATCTTTTGATGGATATTGGACAGTTCATAAAAAGAACTATTACATTTTGCACATTCATTTGTGGTGACAGGGAAAAGATGAACAGAGACATTAAAATTTTAAAGATTAAACCAATTATGGGATGGTATGTGATTAGAAATATCGGGGCACAGCATGAAATTGAATTGTGGTATAAAAAAGAACCTGCGGTGAACAGGACAAGTGTCATGATGGGTGACTAGCACCTAACATGTCCTACCATGAAATTAGAAAAAGTTACCAGCAATTTAGCAGCAAGACAATAAAGACTTCAGGGAGCAAGAAATCATCGCACTGAAATTCATAATCTGAGTTGAGGCCAAGGGACACATGGAGTTTACATGTCAATTCTGAATTATGCCATTTCAATACTCAAATGATTAATCTATTTTATTTATTTTATAAAACACACACACACATATACATATACATATATATACACATATATATATATATATATATATATATATACATACATATATATATATACATACATATATATATACATATATATATATATACATATATATATATATATACATACATATATATATACATATATATATATACATACATATATATATATATACATATATACATATATATATACATATATATATATATACATATATATATACATATATATATATATACATATATACATATACATATATACATATTTATATATATATATATACACACACATATATATATATACACACACACACACATACATACATATACATATATATATATATATATATATATATATATATATACAGTAGTATGGTTTACAGTAGTATCAGATGTACCTAACAACATACTAAAAGTTTACCAAAGTTTGACTTCAAGAAAGGCCCCATTTTCAAAATGGAGCGCCAGGTCCCTAAAAAGACCATTACTCCTTTGTATTCCTACTACACCATGAATACTGGTACCTTATACATGTTTTGGCCATTTAATATTCTAATTAGCATATTTGTATGATAAATAAGCACAATTTATATATATATATATATATATATATATATATATATATATATATATAAAATTGTAATTGTAATTATAAAATTTCCCTTAAGTAATTGCATATTTCTCCTTTCATTTTGCCTAGTGTTGGTGGTTTCTGTCCATCAGCTCCCTTCTGATGAACATCTACCACATCAGAGCCATCTCTTAAGTTTTTACAGCAAATGTGGCAAGTTTCTTGGTTTACAACAATATGACTCATGTTCAAAGTTGGAGTGTACTTTTTCCTTAAGCTAATCCAACAATGTCATCCTCTCTTAATACACTCACATTGTTGGCCTTTGTCATGTGTTAGAAATCTTTCTAATGTTATTTTGACACCCCCATAAAATGACACTGAGCATGTGTCTGAGAATAAGACATTTGTGCTGTAATATACACTACCGGTCAAAGGTTTTAGAACACCCAATCTTTTTAGTTTTTTTATTGAAATTTGAGCAGTTTAATTCCAATGAATAGCTTGAAATGGTCCAACGGTAAGTAGTTAACTGCTTGAGGTTAAAAAAATAAGTAAGGTTACTCAAAACTGAAAAATAATGTACATTTCAGAATTTTACAAAAAGGCCTTTTTCAGGGAACAAGAAATGGGTTAACAACGTAAAGCTGTTCTGGAGGTTGATCAAGCTTTGAATGTTGGTGCTACCAATTCCCACAGATGTTCCAACTTGTCTGGATTAGTTACAACCCCCTCTGTTTGTATAAACGTATTGTTGGAACACACTGTGGTACCATACCCTCGTGAGCATTGTATGAACAGTATTGTACTGCAGAAAGTAGTACGTGGCTATAAAAATGGTGGGAAAAAGAAAATTAACAATGGAAGACCATCATAACACTTAAGAATGTTGGTCTTTCCTACAGAGAAATAGCAAAGAAAGTCAAGGTGTCAGTGAGTACAATATTCTTCACCATCAAAAGGCACTTAGAAACTGGGGGAAACTCTGACAGGAAGAGGTCTGGCAGACCCAAAGCCACAACAGTATCAGAACACAAGTTTCTGAGAGTCAACAGCTTGCGTGATAGGTGGCTCACAGGACAACAGCTTCAACACAGATTAATAGTGGTCGTAATAAGCAAGTCTCAGTTTCAACTGTAAAGAGAAGGCTTGGAGCTGCAGGTTTGATAGGTCGAATTGCAGCAAGAAAGCCATTGCTAAGACGTCAGATTAAGAAAAAGAGGCTTGACTGGGCCAAGAAACCTCGTCAATGGATTACTGAAGACTGGAAGAAGGTGTTATGGACTGATGAATCAAAAT